>NC_042624.1:120301295-120523193 GCF_901001135.1 Rhinatrema bivittatum
TCTGTTATTTAAAGCTAATTAATATCATAAGGGAAGGGGGGGCATGTAAGGTGAAGAAGGAGATTGAGGAGGGCATGTGGTTAGGGTGGGAAACAGGGCATGGGGAGAGGGTGGAGAATTGAAAGGCATTTCAGTTAAACGGATATCATTGTGTGAATGCTAGTTCAAATAACCACGTTTTGAGTCCTTGTTTGAATTTCTTATGGCAGGGCTCCAGGCGTAGGTCAGTGGGCATCTTGTTCCATAAGTTGATTCCCGCTATGGAGATAGCACGGTCTCTTGTGGTCACGTGTTTGATGTTTTTTGTTGGCGGGGCTGCTAATTTAGCTTGATGGATATGTCTTATGGGTCTCTTAGAAGAATGGAACACAAACTGCTCTGAGAACCATTGCATCTCTTGGTTATAGATCGATTTATGTATGAGGGAGAGGACTTTAAAGGTAATTCTAGAAGCTACTGGGAGCCAATGCAAGAACATGAGAGCAGGTGTTATGTGATCATGGAGATGGGTATTGGTGATTAATCGAGCTGCTGCATTCTGTAACATCTGTAAAGGTTGAATTGAGTTTTTAGGGAGACCTAATAGTATTGCGTTACAGAAGTCAATTTTTGGTAGTATGGTAGCTTGCAATACCGTCCGGAAATCTTGTGGATGTAGAAGAGGTTTAATTCTTTTAGTGTGTGAAGTTTGAAAAAACCATTTTTTATTGTAGCTGAGATGAATTTCTTTAAAGTGAAATGGTTGTCAATAATAACGCCAAGACTGCGGACTTGCTGTAGTAGGGGAAGAATTGAAGTAGGTTGGTGGGAAGTGCTGGAGGGGATATTATTGTGTGGCGAGATGATGATGAGTTCTGTTTTGGTAGTGTTTATAGCTAAGAAGTTTTCAGTGAGAAGCTTTTTTATTTCAGTTAGTGCTGATTCCCAGGTTTTCAGGGCAGAGCTGGGATTAGAACCTGTTCCTCCATTGTCCCTTCCCCATGATTCACTGCCAGCTCCGTGTCCTGTGTCGTCAGTTCATGTGTGTGGCACTCACAGTGCAAACCTGCATCAGGGAAGAGAATATCCACCGTATGCATCCTAAGGGCCAACCGAGCAAGGAAGTCTGCACTCCGGCAAACATAATGGTGTCCCAGAAACTTACATCCACAGGACAGCAACGGTGCTTAATGACTGAAATTCATACTCTGACACTGGGTGAGTAAAACCAGAATCAGATCTAACCTGATATCATGAGACTGCAGCGTTTGCACACGTTAAGGTTTTGCATTAATGGCTAAAAAGAACAGAGCAGCACATCCATCCAGTCCGCTCACTCTGCCTCTTTCTCCCGCCACCTCTAGTTTTCCCTTCACTTCTTCCTGACTAGGGATGCTCTGTGCTGATGCACGGCTTTCTTCTGTTGTGATACTGCTTTTATCTCCAGCCCCTTCCTTGGGTGGCTGCTCCATGCATCGCCCATCCTTTCTGAAAATGTTACTCCCGAGTCTACCCCTTTCCATCTGCATGTGTTGTAGATGTTCTTCTGCCTCTTGTGCTTTATGCATCGCTATCATACCATACCCCATTATGACACAGTGTAAAGATGGACCCAGGAGTGATTTTGTGCCAGGTCATGCTGGCTCACTGGCATGGAAGCTTTTCGGCCCAACATCCTCTCTGTAGGCAGCAGTGCACGGGTGGTGGGAAGGAAAAAGCAGGTGAAGCAGGTCCTCAACCTTGCTGGAAGGAAGAGCCAGCAGGTCGGAGCTCAGGACTCCAAGCCAGCAAAAGGAGCGATCGTGGCAGCACCGCCCATCCGAAGAAAGAGGAAGATGCCTGGGCCTGCCAAATGTGACAGCCCCTTCCCCCAAACCTGTCTGAAGAAAAAGGTCCTGTGATGCGAGACTCGAAGCTGGAGGAAGAGGACACCGGGGGCCGGCCGATTGCAGCAGACCCCACTATTCCCCCTCCCCACTGGAGAGGAGGAATAGAGAGGTCCGTGGGGCAGAGGTGGGAGAAGGCAGCAAAGCAGAGCCCCCGGCTTATCTATCGCTCAGAGGGCCAACTTCAGAATGGTTTCGCTCTGGGGGGAGACGGGGGTGGCCCTCGATATCTGAAGCCCTGCGATGCTCTGATATAAAGCTCCTTGCCGCACCGCCTTTTAAGGAGGCACCTTGGTGCTTTGCCTTATCGATGGCGGGCCCTGGGTTGAGGAATTCCATCCCCTTCAGGATCGGTGCTAGGGCTGATCACAGATTGCTCAGAAAACGATTGAAAGCTTTCTTTTTTTTTCCTGCAAGCTTTTGATCTGAAGATTTTCTCTTTCTGTTCGAAGATTGCAGGATGAACTTTGATTATTCTATGGTAGTGCATGTTGGTCCTGTCTGTTTTAACCCAATGCTGAATGTTTTATTATTGTGATCCGCCCAGAACCACATGAACCAAATTGGGCATAACATAAAAACGTTTTAATTAATGAATTGATTAATTAACTAATTAAAAGGTGAAAAGGAAACCCACAGACTGGTGACAGGAGAGGGAGTGATGGGATAGGCTGTGGGGGAGAACGTGATGGAGGAGAGAGAGAAAAAAGGCTGCCTGGTGGGGAT
This sequence comes from Rhinatrema bivittatum, assembly GCF_901001135.1. NCBI lineage: Eukaryota > Metazoa > Chordata > Amphibia > Gymnophiona > Rhinatrematidae > Rhinatrema > Rhinatrema bivittatum. The sequence continues at coordinate 120,303,887 of NC_042624.1, forward strand.
GGACCGGGGGAAAGACAGAGAGAAGGGTGGGCATGGGCTGGGAGGGGCTTGAGGCAGGGTAGGGAGAGTTTCAGAGAGCAATAGTTCCCTACATGCACCATCATCCCTCCCCCTCCCCCAGTATTTTTTATTTATTTTTTTTTTATAAAAATCACCTCTGGCTGGGCCTACCTTCCTCATCAGTGCCAACTAATTAGGATTTTCATGCTTTTAAGTACACTTGAGTACCCTGCGGATGTTCGTTTGTGGGGAGTAATTATCGGAATGCCTTTCCCAGCTGAATCGATTACGGCCACATCTGGCAGCTTACGGTTACCTCTCTGTATAAGCAAGGCCAGTCTGGCATCAGGAAGCCTCTGCCACAGGTAGGGCAACTCCTGAAACAGCATTAAATGTGACCAGAACCCATCCCTGATTCCTCTGGAGTGAAAGTACCACAAGCAATCCTCCTGACTCTTCTGTGACTTAACATTAATCAGCGTCTGTCAAGCAGTTAGGAGAAAGTTCCTCCAGAGTGGCCACCCTTGGGTTATTTCTGAGGCATTAACCGGTGACCCACATTAATCACATGGTGCCCAGCACACCTCTCTGGAGAAAGTATCAAGGCTGAGGTGCTTCCTCGATTACTAGCTGCTAGCTTAAGGCTACCTCTGTGTAGCACAGCCCATCCAGCTTTAAGGAGCCTCTGCAAAGATGGGGCAATGCCCGAGTTACCGGCTCTGAGCCAATGGCTACCACTCCTTACCACCAAATGTAATTACAACCCTTTCCACTGTCCTCTAGCAAGAAAGCTCAGCAGAAAGTTTTTCCATCCATGAGCCGACAGGAGCCTCTCCTTAACGATGACCTAAATTAATTGAATTCTGTCCAGCACTGGAGAAAAAGTGCCACAGGAGGAACAGCGCCAGGGTTATTTCGCAGGCATACGTCAATAGTGACATGCGTGGTGGCCTGCTGAGAGCGCCTCTAGCGAGGAAGTGCCATGCGTCCCAACCATACAGGGAGACCCATGTGAAAGGTTTCGCTTTTTTAGCAAATCCTTACACTTGTGGGAAAACCTTTTTTTCAGCATTTAACAAAGTTAATTTGGGTTTAAAATGCCCTGACCTTTAAAAGCCCTGCTACCCACCCTGACCTTGTTATCTTACATATCCTTAGGACACATTAAAAGGGTAATTAAAACTGAGTGGTAAACGAGGTGTTTAGCAACTTCTTGTTACCACACAGGTGTTCTGTAGTAAAACAAATCCACAAATTGTTGTAACAATTGTGACGCCTTGGTCTTAAGGCAGACCATCTGTAAGCTCAAGCCTGTCCCAATTGCCTTCAGTTGTCTGCAGTGAAAAAGGTGCTGACTCAACTGAAAGAGGAATAATCTATTTAAAAAAAACCAACTCTCCCCAACTGTGCCATGTCCAGAATACCTGCCCCCACTCCCACAGAGGATTCAGAAACCCAAGAATAAATGGGTTACATGCAGTGGGCTCTGTGAGAAGGAGACACCCACTCTCCCAAATGATTCCCATACAAAACACCTCTTTTGCACTGAAAAATGAACGCGCTCCAAAAACGGAACCTGAAGTTGCATCTAAAAAGAGAGACACTCGAGGCACGCTGCGACCGCATAAACGCCACCAAACATCGAAGGAGAATGCCGGGAGTCAATTTCAGCAGAATCCAACAGAAGCCACAACAGGCCAGCAAACACCCGAACCGAAAGCTACTTCTGCTGGGAGGACTCTCTCATCAGAGGCTCTAACCTGGGGACTCAGCTTGAGGAGGACACAATAACAAAATGCCTTCCAGGATCCTCAGCTGGCAGAAATGCTGAAAAGATCATCGGCACCATGAAGGAAGAATGTCGGGAATATAAAACTGATGTTAGCATCCAACTGGGGCCAATGGCCTCGCCAGAAATGGCGTCCGAGAAGTGGAGAGAGATTTCCAGAGTCTGGGAAGCAGCTTGGAGACACGGAAGAGATTGTTGCCTTTTCAAACGTGTTGCCTGGTCACGGAAAGTGAAGGGAAAGGTTGAGTCATGTAGACAACTTCAATATGTGGCTCGAACCCTGGGCAGAGAAGAAGGAGCCAGATACATTCTGGCTTGGGGCAGTGTGTAGTAGAGCAATAAGTCTAACGCCTGCATCTGTCTGTAGCAGTAAAATGGATCCTGAGTGGGAAACTCAGAACATACTATATGTCATCAGGCATTTAAACTAAAGGATGGGGGAGGCAGAAGGAAATCAATGGAACTGAAATGTCACACCCAACGCGTACAAACACAGGAACTGGTTGATGAAAAGAACAAAATAATACTCCTGGGGGAATTCTGTGCAAGAAAAAATTAAAATTCTGTGCACAATATTTACACATTCTGCTAAATTCTGCATATGTTTGTCAAAATAACACAATCTAATTACTGTTTGAGGAGTAATAATTCAAAATGTAATATAGAAGAAAAATTATCACTCAAAGATGCAGAATTTAAAATGGTTTATGCAGATTTCCTTCAGAAGCACTGTAAAAATACATTGTAAGGTCCTGCTCCTCCTCCTCCCCCCAGTTCTCCTCCACACCTCCCTCTCGCTCTCATGAGCTCACGTGCCTTCTTCCTCTGCTCTTTCACCCCAAATCAGATCTCTCTGCTCCCACCAGGCTAAACCTCCAGTAAGCTCTCTCCTACCCAGCTCACTCTCCCTCTTTCCTCTACTCCAGGCTCAACACCCCACCCCCTCCCCAGGTCTTTCTCCTACCCACCAGACTAAACCTCCAGATCTGTGGAGGAAAACTGGAGGAGAGAACAAGGGAAAGGGTGGTGGATGCATGGCGTTGTGCCCTCCCGGAAGAGGTCGTGAAGGCAGAGACAGTAATGGAATTCATAAGGGCATGGACTCCGATGGAGATGAAGAAAAGGGGTAACCTCTGCTGACTGTGGTAAGCTGCACAGATCAACAATTATAAAGAGGGCCATATTGAAAATCCATTTAGACACATAACTCAACAGTTGTCCGTCTAAATGACTTACCTGGTTATATTCTTAAGACTTAAGACTTGGCTCTTTAAACAAGCTTTCCCGGACTCCAGCTAACGTCCCTCAATTTCAAGGTCTATAACACAACCAGCTCATTTAACTGTTCATTGTAAATATTTAAATTGCATTTAACCTTTTTCTTTTTCCTTCCGCTCCCAGTTTAAGCATCCCTGTTTTTTGTAACTGCTCTCTTCCGCACCACAGTTCCTGTTTGTGTTTTCTGTTTATGCACCATCATTTTATTGTAAACCAGCATGATGGGATTTTATCTTGAATGCCGGTATATAAAAACCTTAAATAAAAAATAAATAAAAATTCAGCCTTTATCCAGCTAACTTCTAGATGGCTAAGAAGCCAGGAGGCTAGAATTTATCCAGATAAGTTAGGGGCAATTCAGGAGCATACTTGGGAGGAGATGAGTTAGGTGGATAAGTCAGGTCGAATTAAAGAGCAGTTCTAAATTTAGGAGGTTATAGTTAGCTGTCTAACTAATTAAAATAGCCAGCTCTATTCAATAGTGTGGCTGCACTGTCAAATATGCCTCCAATGTTAGCCGGATAGGTTTATCCAGCTAACTTAGCTCTCCGGACTGTGAATATAGACCTCTTCAAAAACAAAAACAAACAAAGCTTGCTGGGCAGGCTGCATGCACCACTCAGGTCTTTTTCTACCAACTTTACTATGCCACCATGAAAGCGCGTCTTCTAGCCACTGCAATGCTATTCTTTTAGTTTTACTAATTCATTTTATTTGTTCCAAAACAACATACGGTCATTTATGTTGACCCATAGAACGGGAATCAGGTTATTATCTTTTATCTGTCAAGCACCTGCCTTCTTTAACTGGGTTATGCCACTTATCTTTAAGTAAAAAATTGGATTGATATCCGTAGGATCTCTGAATCCTTTTATTGTTCCCTCAGCTTCTTCGGGAAAGTGAAAGGAGTTCACCTTGTGCAAGCCTCTTATCACCACATGCCCCACACCACATCCATTTATTCTGAGATCCAGCACTTCTGGGTGTCACAAGCTGGTTACAGGTTGGTGACTTACAAGCTCTTCATGAAGAAAACCAGTGCTGTCTAGCCTGCTGGGGACACTCCAGAGGTGGGAGGATTCCCTTCCCAGCACCAGAACATAACACAATCTCCCTGCGCACCTCAGTGGCAGGGATCTTCTCACTCAGTACCAAAGCTGTATATCTGTATATCTGTATATCTGTGCACTTTGAAGGCTACGGACACCTCAGTTCTACCCATCAGCAACAGTTTGGCTGTTTATACCATTCAGAGACAGAAGAGAAGAATTGTATTTATGGGATCATAGTGCCCTGACAAGGCTTGCCTGCTCTATCAACCGAACAGTGCTCTGGATTATTGGCAATGGAGGAATCCCAGTGGTCCCAGGCTTGGTTTGCAAAACGTCTGTCAGAAAATGATCTTCAGAGAGATTTGTCAGGGCTCCAGAGGTAAATGACCATATATGCACAGTATAGCGCTAGAGATGTCAGGATCCTTAAAGTTCAAATGAAAAGTTCAATCAATAAGTTTGTTGCCAAGCAACTCCATCTTTTATTGTGAGTGTGATATTAGGGTGAGATAGATTTCGGTCCCCCGACAAAGACCGTGTTTCGCCACTCCACTGCATTGGGAGGGGCCAATTTAATTAATGGCAATGTAACAAACCAGGCATTACAACACTCAGCGTCCCAGACACCAATTAATGGCAATGTACCAAAACAACAGTACAAAACATGGCATCTGCAAAACATGCAATGAATTATTGCTGAAAGAAGGACATCGAAAGCTGTTACAAAAATAATTATATGGGGGATCCCACCAAGACAGTGTCAAACACTATGTGGCTCCCCCAAATCCAGAGTGTTTTGACACTGACCCGGTCCCAGACAAGGGAGAGGAAGGGAGATATCTTGAGATGGAGATTCAGACATACACTGAGGGTGTGGGAAAAGGTAAGGGAGGGAGATATCTTGAGATGGAGTTTCAGACATACACTGAGGGTGTGGGTAAGGGTAAGGGAGGGAGATATCTTGAGATGGAGCTTCAGACATACACTGAGATTGTGGGTAAGGGTAAGGGAGGGAGATAACTTGAGATGGAGCTTCAGACATACACTGAGGGAGGGAGATATCTTGAGATGGAGTTTCAGACATACACTGAGGGTATGGGTAAGGGTAAGGGAGGGAGATATCTTGAGATGGACCTTCAGACATACACTGAGGATATGGGTAAGGGTAAGGGAGGGAGATAACTTGAGATGGAGCTTCAGAAATACACTGAGGGTGTGGGTAAGGGTAAGGGAGGGAGATATCTTGAGATGGAGCTTCAGACATACACTGAGGGTGTGGGTAAGGGTAAGGGAGGGAGATATCTTGAGATGGAGCATTGGACAAACAGAAGTATGGCTAAGATAGAGCAAGGGAGTTATCTTGAGGTACAGCTTCAGACAGAGACAAAGGATCTGGATAAGGGTGAGGGAGGGAGATATCTTGAGATGGATCATGAGACAGACACAGAGGGTCTGGGTAAGGGTGAGAGAGATATTTCTGGAGATGAAACATCAGAATGTTATCAGTAAGGGAAAAGAAGGGACATAGATTGAGATGGAGCATCGGCAGACACAGAGGTTGTGCGTAAGAGTGAGGGAGAGAGATATCTTGAGATAGAATATCAGAATGGTATGGGTATGGGTAAGGGAAAGGGAGGGAGATATCTTGAGACATAGCTTCAGACGGTCAATGAGGGTAAGGGTGCAGAAGGGAGATTATTTAAGATGGAGCAGGATCTGCAGTAACACCCAGAGGTCACAGGGCAGATAGAATGGGTCAAGGGGGTCCTTAAATGACAAGTTAACACCTTAATGTGTTAGAAGAAGCCTTAGTTTTCTAGATGCCTGTACTCCTTCTTTTTCCTGTTGTGAAACTTCATGAGAGACTCCTCAGGAAATTGGGAGGCCATGGGATCAGAGGCAGTGTCCTATTGTTGATCGGTAACTGACTAAAAGACAGGAATCAGAGGGTGGGACTAAATGGTCAGTTTTCTGAATGTAGAAAGGTTGTTAGTGGAGTGCTCCAGTGATCTGCATTGGGACTTGTGCTATTTAGCATATTCATGAAACCTACCTCGCAAGGGAGGCAGAAGTTAAAGAGCATGCTACCATTTAAGTGAACTGCAGCAGAGAAAAAAAGAGGACAATGCAGCTATGTAACCAGCCCAGGAAACTTAGCATGAGATTGAAAAGGTTGTCATACGCCTTACTGCGAAGGTGCTTAAATGACCATTGAGTAGATGAGTCTGAGACTCAGGAGGGGATTTTCATATCACAGCCCCCCCCCCCCCCCCCCCTCCCGGACTACTGTTGGTAACTTGCAGTGAAATATAACTTTAAATCAAAGGATAGCAAAATCCTAAATTACAGAGCTCTGACTGTAAAAGTCCTACATTGGAGAATACTGAATGAGTGAGGAATTTGTGAGAAAAATGTACTGAAAAACAGTCGCAGGAAGCAAACAGATTCTCACCCTTACTAACAAGGGGAGTCAGACCCTTGGGAACCCAGTTCTCAGACAACAGAAAAAAAAGGCCAGGTAGGATAGAATGTGTGCACATATTCTCTTTCCATGGTCCTGCCTGGATCTTGGCCTTTTGGCTGAGAGAAAGTGACCCATCCATGTTGGGTAACAGAAAATGACTGGCCATGAGCTTAGCGGATCTAAAATCACTGAAAGCTAAGACTGTGGAGGGCCTGAATCACTGAATGCTAAACAAGCCATGAGCCTAGCGGAGCTGTAAATCCAAGCCAGGGAAAACCCTCCTACCAAGGGAGAAGAATCAAAGGACAGCAGCAGATCTGGAGGTGGAGCTGTCCCGAGGGAGGAAGGGGACCCCATCAGTAGATTGGGAGGTGATCCTGGGTCCACCTTGAGCAAGGGGACCCCAGTGGCAGATTGAAAGGTCCCCCAGGAGGATATGGACCCCTGCAGCAAATCAAGCGGAACTCCAGGAGGAATGGACCCCAGTGACAGATCAAGTGGTCCCCCAGGAGGATAGGGACCCCAGCAGCAGATTGGGAGGTGACTCTGGATCCCCCTTGAGTAGGGGAACCCAGCGGCAGATTGAATGGTCCCCCAAAAGAGTGTGGACCTCAGCAGCAGATCGAATAGTCCCCCAGAAGGATGGGTAACCTAGTAGCAGATTGAGTGGTCCCCCAGGAGGAAAGGGACCACAGTGGCAAATTCAGAAGCACAGTTGGGATCCCCAGGAAGGCGTGGACCCCAGCAGCATTACAGGAAGTGGAGTCAGATCCCCCAGGAAGGCGTGAATCCCAGCGTTGGCATGGACCTTTCAGCAAAGCAGACGCAGCACCAAGGAGATGGCAGCAGTTTAGATACAATTGACCACCCCCCCAGGCTAACACTGCCCACCAGTCCAGTTATATCTTTTCAGATGGGTGAGACTTGAATAAAAGGTGGAGGATAATAATAACACTTGATTAAGCGGAAACTCAAGGGGTCCCTTTCTATTCTATATGGTGGTATACTGTGGGGGCCAACAACCCAAATTGCCAAATATTAAATGTTCTTGCTCTCTTGTAAAAATGTATATAGTTGTGTAACCTGAGACTATTAACCACAAGTAGATAAGTGTGCTTTTGACATCCTATTAGCGATGTACATAGTCATGTAGAAATTATAAACTTATGTAGTCTAATAAACCTATAAATATTTGTACATACTGCCAGCCCCATTTGAATTTCCTGGGATAAAGGGAGGAAAATCCCATCCACTAACACCTTCTTCCCCAGGTGGAGGCATCGTCGCCAAGAACGTGAGGACTGACAGAGTCTTCCCTGGGGGGGGGGGGTTTCCTGCCAGGTCAGTCCTGGACCCAGGAATGCCCTCGCAAGATAAGCGGTCAAGGGGGCATTATGATCTGGAGAAAGGAATGGCGAATGAGATGATCAAATTTGCAGATGACACAAAACTGTTTTGAAACATTAAAATGGGAGTGGATTGTAAAGAACTTAGAAGGACCTTTTGAGGCTAGGAGACTGGGCTTCTAAATGCCAGATGCAATTTAATGTGGACAAATGCAAAGTAATGCATGAGGGAAAAAGTAATCCCAACCACAGGTACACAATACTGGGTTCTGTGTTAGGAGTCACCACCCAGGAAAAGGATCTCAGAGTCCTTGTGGACAATACCTTGAAATCTTCAGCTCAGCAACGGTGGTCAAGAAGGCAAATAGAGTGTTAGAAATTATTTAGAAAGGAACAGAGAACAAAACTGAGAATGAATGCCTTTGTATAGATCCATGGTGTGACTGCACCTTGAGTATTGTGAGCAGTTCTGGTCGCCCCCATCTCAAAAAAGATATAACGCACATAGGAAAGGTACAGAGGAAGGGCCTCTGTACCTTTCCTATGTGCCTATGTTCCTTTCTCCATAAGTGAATAGTTCACTTATGGAGAAAGGTTAAACAGATCAGGGCTCTTGAGTGTGAAAAGGAGAAGACTGAGAAGGGATACGTTTGAGATTTATAAAATCACGAGTGGGTGGAACGGGTAAATAGGGAGCGGTTATTTACCCTTTCAAACAGCACTAGGACTAGGGGACTCTCCATGAAACGAGCAACCGGCAGATTTAAAGCAAATCGCAGGAAGCATTTTCTCACTCAGCGCACAATCAGGCTATGGACTCTGCTGCCAGAGGCGTGGTCAAGGCAAGTAACATAGTGAGGTTATTAGCCAGTACTTATCCCTGGGAGTGAGAAACAAGATGTAAATCAATTATTGGGGGTGTGCTGGGTACTTGTGACCTGGAGATAGGACCCTGGTCTGACCCAGCCTTGCACTGCTTATGTTCTTATGTTGCCTTAAAAGAGGAAACCAAACAGTCTGGTGCTTTCCTCTTCCCTCTCTCTCTTTTTATATTTTCCAAGCCCCAGATCTTGATTTCAGATCTTCTCACCAGATTTGATCTTGATTTCAGATCTTCTCACCAGATTTGACTGACTTGGCTCTGAAAGTTAAGTGGCTCCACAGTGGGAATCTGACAGTGTCCACAGCCTGCCATAGGTGCTGGAGCTAAGGGTGCAGTTCAGCAGCTCATCCCCACCCCTCCACACCCAGGCCTTCCGTTATGTACCCCTCAGAAGAAAATGTGTTCCAGCATCCCGGATTGTCCTAACCAGGATCAACCTTCTGGGTAATTGTGTAAGACCTGCCATGGATGGACGGGAAGAGCTCCAGGAAGAATGCCTTTTGTAATTTAAATCTGCTGCACTGTCAGTTCAGCTTCTGTGTTGATGCTTCAGTTCAGGTTGATTTCAAAATCCAGGATTTTAATCTTAGCTATGACGGGGAATACTCCAGTCCCTCGGCCTTTCCTCATACCATGTAATTAGATAATAATAAAAACATGAGACCTCAGCTCATTGCTCCCTTTGAAGACGGTTGTCTGCTAGTGATGGAACAGCAATGTGATGTGATTTTGTACATCTGGGATCCTGTCTAGGTGTAATGCAGAATGGAAAATCATAATCTTATTGTGAATATTAATGGAATATGTCCAGTGGTCATATTTGCCTTCCTTATAACAAAACGTCTCTGCAACAAAATGTTTACAGATGACACAAAACTATTCAAAGTTGTTAAATCCCAAGAGGATTGTGAGAAATTGCAAGAGGACATTGCAAAGCTGGAAGACTGGGCAAGCAAATGGAAAATTACATTTAATGTGGACAAATGCAAAGTGATGTACTTAGGGAAGAGTAACCCAAATTATAGCTACCACTCAGGAAAAAGATCTAGGTGTCATTGTTGATAATACGTTGAACTCTTCTGCTCAGTGTGCAGCAGCAGCCAAGAAAGCAAATAGAATGCTGGAGATTATTAGGAAAGGAATGGAGAATAAAACAGGGAATATCATAATGTCTCTGTATCACTCCATGGTGCGACCTCATCTTGAGTATTGTGTGCAGTTCTGGTCACCATATCTAAGAACATAAGAAATTGCCATACTGGGTCAGACCAAGGGTACATCAAGCCCAGCATCCTGTTTCCAACAGTGGCCAATCCAGGCTACAAGTACCTGGCAAGTACCCAAAAACTAAGTCTATTCCATGCTACTGATGCAATTAATAGCAGTGGCTATTCCTTAAGTCAACTTGATTAATAGCACTTAATGGACTTCTTCTCCAAAACTTCTCCAAACCTTTTTTAAACCCATCTACACTAACTGCACTAACCACATCCTCTGGCAACAAATTCCAGAGCTTGTGAGTTGAGTAAAAAAGAATTTTCTAAGATTAGTTTAAATGTGCTACTTGCTAACTTCATGGAGTGCCCCCTAGTTCGAAAGAGTAAGTAACCCATTCACAGTTACCTGTTCTAGACCTCTCATGATCTTAAACACCTCTGTCATATCCCCCCTCAGCTGTCTCTTCTCCAAGCTGAACAGCCCTAACCTCTTTAGCCTTTCCTAACAGGGGAGCTGTTCCATGTGTGCTGAATGTTGGAACCCCTCAGAACTATTACAGCCGTCACCACCATCACCATGCAAAGTGCTTCTCCTGAAGCTCAGTACCGTGTTACAAAACAGACCAGTGTTGGTAAAAAGTGGGGGTCAGGGACTGATGGTTTGGGAACATCTGGCAAAAGGAAAAGGAAAAACAGAAGAGGAGATCGTTGGTAAGACACAGCACAGAAGGGTGAGAAGAGGTAAGGAAGAGAAACAGGAGGGATACAGAGTGTAGCATTATCAAAGAACTCCAGGTCAGCACCAGGCTGAGATCCTGCCCTTGCTTTCTCTCTTCCAGTCCAGTGTTGTCTGGCATTTGTTGCATTGATAGGAAGAGCTGGAGCAGGAGACAAGTCTGAACAACAGGACTGAATGAAAGCCCCATGATTGGCGATATTAGAATCTTTCCATAATAGACCTGATGGAAAATTCTGTGGATTTCTCATAAAATTTGGCATATCCCAAAAAGATTTGAATTTTCACGCCAACCATAGTAGTTGAAACAGATTTCAGAGTTATCAGGATCTTCGAGCAGGTTTTTGTGGATTCAGGTCAGACCCATATCAGATTTTGTTGGGTTTTTCAGATTTGTTTAGGAATTTTGCAGCAATGCTTCAGAATTATCCCCTGCGCCAACCAGGGGAAATCCACTGGATTTTCCCAGCAGAGCTGGGAGGAAATTAGATTTCTTGGCTAGTCCTCCTGGATTGAGATTGATCTGGTATTGTTTGCACATCTGTGCTTGCAATGACAGATTAATAGCACAGTTCCACTGCACAAGATACCTGATGTTCGGTGAGTCACCCAAACCAATCATCTGTACCCTTTCTGTTCTCAAATCTATGGCATGCCAGCACCTCCACGCCTGTAAGTCACAGCTCCCTAACTCTGTTTTTTAAGAGTTAATTGATTAAAAAAAACAACAGCCCTTAAAAATGCCAGAAAACCATGCTGAAACACGTGGAACCAGCCTTACTCACTCTAGCTCGAGTGAGGGATGCCAAAAACAACATCAAAACATTTAAGAAATAGCACAGCGACCTGAGAAAGCTTCCTCCTCCTCAGGTCTGTGTCATGCACTTGTGCCACTATTACATTGGTACATGGGCGGGAGAGGCCCCGGGGCCAGCAGCAAGTGACCGGAAAGTTCTGTCCAAGAAAACCCTGCTGCACGTGTTGTCAAAGCCATCACTGAAGCCTCTGGCGCCAGCTCTAGGGGCTTCCGAAGCCTGACTAGGCAACCTGCAGTGATGAGTCACGGCATGAGCGGCCACACCTGGAACTGCTGAAGCCAAAGAGGAACGCTGAAAGGAAGAACACCCAATTTTGTGAGATTTTAAAAGGCCTGGTCGTCCTGTTATAGCTGTTGCAGTGAGTCCTATGTTTTTTTATGAGCTGTCTTTTTTCTTTAAAAAAAAAAAAAAAAAAAAAAGGGGACAAAGACAAAGAGAAACAAAATGGTGAATGAATCATATACTTAGCTTATTTCTAAATTTAGTCATGGAGAAGAGCCAACTATAACTGGTTTACTGGGTATCTGCAGGCTTTGCACCAGGTTTTCTGTTTTCATAAAGGATAATTTATTTTAATATATTTTATTTACTGAAAACATTTATTGACCCTCTCCCTGGCCCCAAAGGAGCTGTCCAAATTGCCTTCCATCGCTCCTCACACCAGACTGGGGAGTGATTGAATGAGCATTGCTGGCCCCTCTCACTGCCGCCTTGATATAAGTTCTTTGCCTAACCCCATACTGGCTTCCCATCAGCATGAGATTGTTCTCCAGTCCTCAGCTTCCATGCATTCTGGGTTCTTCTTATCCTTCTTCAATAGCATCTGTCTAAGAGAGCTTAGGTGCAGTGGAGACGAGGGTGGGAGTGGATGGGGAGGAGGTTGAATTAGATCAGTGGTTCTCAATCTGGTCCTCGGGGGTCTCCTACCAGATGAAGTTTTGTATGCACTGCTTCCAATGTATGCAGATTTACCACATGCATATTCATTGTAGATTTCCTGAAAATCCGAGTCACTGAGTGGACCTCAAGGACCAGATTGAGAATCATTGGGGGGCTAGATGACCTTTTGAGGTCCCCTCTGGCCCTATCATTTCCAGGAATATATAGACAGAGCAGAGGCAGTTCAGAGAGCAGCTACCAAAATGGCACAGTGTCTGCACCATAACCCTACAAGGGAGTCTTAAGGACCTAAATATACATACGCAATGGAAGTGAGAAAGAGCATATTACAGACATTCAAACACATGAAAGGTACAAATAATTTACAACAGGCAAGCATTTCTCAGTGGAGAAGTCCAGGGCAGGAGGCCATAGTATGAAGGAGGAAGCAGGGAGACTCAGGAGCAGTATCAGAAAATCTCTCTTCCCAGAAAGGGGAATGGATATCTGGAACAGCCTCCCAGGGGAGGAGGTGGGGGCATAAAACAGGCCAAGATAAGCCCTGAGAATCCCAAGTGGTGGAGATGTGAGGGTAAAGTCTGAGTGGGTGGAGGGTCTGCAATATGTACGTATTTATTTATTTATGATGATTTCTTACCCCCATGCTTTTGGAGAGAATCCACCCAAGGCAGGGCACAGCAACTTAAATAAGCCTGAACAGCAGGAAAGTCCATGCAGTCAGGGCCAGAGCATAGAATAAATAATCCTGATTGCTTTCAAGAGATAAACACATAAACCAAATACATAGGCACTGCTATAGACATCTAGATCATACATTGCATAAATAATGATCACAGATAGAATAAGTAGTGCACATACATGGATACTGTTACATACCGTGCAAACTGTGTGGGAGAACAAGGTAGAGCCGAGAACTGAGTGGAAGAGAAGCAGTACAGCATAAGGCATGAGAACCAAGACGTTTAAACGCTGTAGCCAAGGGAGACCGTGAGCCAAATGATTCTAGTCCTCATTCAACGCGTCACCCATTAAAGGTCCTGGCAGAAAAGACAGACTTTCACTTGCTTCCTGAATTGCTGGTATCCTGAGTTCTGGGGGAGGATGAGTGCTGCCCGGTGGGCAACCTGGCAGATAAAATGGTCTTGGTATTCATTAACTGCTATCATATACATACATACACACACACACACACAAATATATATCATGCACATTCTTATTTTGAGATCTAAACTGAGCACAGGGATAATGAAGATGTTTCATCTGTCATTTACCAGAAATGGGACTTCCAAGTGAATGGATATCATTTTGTGTTTTCTTTTGTTTGTATGTGTTTTATTACAGGCTCTAGATTATTGGTGACCAGTCTGAACACTATCTATGGTTCCTTGAAGATGAAGACCTTATCTGGACTTTGACCTGTGCATGTGTATATACACACATGCACAGGTCATGTGTATATACACACATGCACATATCAGCCATAGAAATGTATATATGTGGGTGATTGTTAATAATGATTGCCAGGTCCTATCAGTGGGCCTTCTCTGCAGCAGCACGTGGCCTCTGGAGCTATGTGTGGGGTCTCAGGGTGTGCTGGTATTTGGGCAGAGCAATAGTCTAGCAGGGCAGTAATAAAGGAGTGAATAATTGCTGAAGTTGATGTATTTGCCACAAATAGGCGAAACTCCTATTAGTAGCAGCTGTAACGTGGGTATTAATGGGTAAATATGAATCAAGATTCACATCCAGGCTAGAAACTTGTAATTGCAGGGATAAAACCGACCTGTCCTGCAGTAGGAAGCTACCCGGATTATGGACACTGGACTTAGTAACCCAAAGTAGGGTTGTGCATTTGTTGTTAAATGAAAACCTCACAATTTGTTTTGTTTACAAAAAGAATAAAACCAAACACTTGGGATTCAATTTTTTATTGATTTTCATTTGAGAAAAAAAATTTCACTTCCCCTAAGCCCCCCCCCCAAGACCATGCTTACCCCTTCTGGGGATCTCTAATGTAGAAAGGTGCAGGACTCACTCCTGGCCCACTGGCTCCCAGTTCAAAAATGGCATTGGAGGGCCCTGAGATCATTGCCATTTTCAAACTGGGAGTCGGCGGGATAGGAGTGACTGGGATCACAGAAGGACTAACCAATGCTCCGGAGAAAAAGGGGACACTGTTTCTTCTGAAACCTGAATTAAAAACTTAAAACCAAAACATTTTTTTCTCTAAAGTTCCCTAACCCAATGAACTTCCATTTTCTTAAGACTGAACTTTTAAGTTATTACCACAAAGCCACTCTAAACAACTGATTTACATTACTCTGGTATCATCTAACAGAATTTTCCTGCTTGAACTTAAAACATCTAGCCAGGATGAAAGCAACAATGTGCTCGCTTGATCCCTGTCCTTCCTTCCAGATGAGCAGCTTCTCCATCTTTTGGAGACTGTAAACACTTCCTTGGCTGAAGGCTTCTTGACCTCAGTACTGAGGCCATTATTCCAATTCTGTTGGATAAGACAGACCGTAAGAACTTTCATCCTACTTCCAACTTGCTCTTTGTGTCTAAGATCATTGAGAAATTAGTCAATCAACAGATTGACTTGTTTCTAGCATAGTCCTGGCTGTCAGGCCGGATTCCATA
Organism: Rhinatrema bivittatum; assembly: GCF_901001135.1. Lineage (NCBI taxonomy): Eukaryota > Metazoa > Chordata > Amphibia > Gymnophiona > Rhinatrematidae > Rhinatrema > Rhinatrema bivittatum. The sequence goes on from NC_042624.1 coordinate 120,319,013, forward strand.
AAGGGCATAGTACAGAGATAGTGCTGGTCTCTGTACAGGACAATGCCCTGCATCAGCTAAACCAGGGCATCATGTTCTGTTAATTCTATTCTTCTTCTGAATTTGACCTACATAAGAAATGCCATGTTGGGTCAGACCAAGGTCCTCCCAATCCAGCAACCTATCTCCAACACAGACCAGTCCAGGTCACAAGTACACGGCAGTTCTTATATAGTAGATCTAGTTCCTGTTACTCATTCCCAGGGATAGCAATACCTGGCTAATAATGTGTTATGGACTTTTCCTTCAGGAACTTGTCCAAACCTTTTTTAAACCCTGATCGTCGTCTTGACCACGTCTTCTGTCAACAGATTCCATAGCTTGATTGTGCAGCGAGTGGCAAAGTACTTTCTATGATTCATTTTAAATCTGCTGGCTGTTAGTTTCATGGAGTGTCCCCTTGTTTTAGCATCATCCCATTCATGATTTATAAATTTCTCTTGTGTCCTCTCTCAGCCATCTCTTTTCCAAGCTGGAGAGCCCTAGCTTACGTAGCCTCTCATCATAGGGAAGCCGTTCCATCCCCTTTAGCATTTTTATCACCCTCCTCTGCACCTTTTCTAGCTCTACTATGTCTTTCTTGAGATGGGGAGACCAGAACGACACGCAATACTCAAGGTGTGGTCATACCATGGCTCGATACAGAGGCAATATGATATTTTCTGTTTTATTGTCCAGTCCTTTACAAATCATTCCTAACATTCTATTTGCTTAACTGCCACCGCACACTGAGCTGCAGATTTCAATGTATGACCTAATGGAAAGATGCAAAATGCTGGGACTAGTGGGAAGAGTCGTTAGCTGGCTGGCTTCTTCTTTTGTCATCTACAACGGCCTGGGTTAGAGCAGGGCACTCTATCCAACACAATGCCCTTAGTTTGTGGTGTGCCACAATGGTCTTCACTTTCTCCTACACTTTTAACATCTTTCTTCAACCCCCAAAACACTTATGTTTTCTAGGCAAAGGCTGTATAATTTATGCCAATGATATTTATTTATTTATAATCATTTAGGTTCCACTACTGAACTTCATGCTGAGTGATTACAAAGCAACAATATAAATTTTTAAAAAAACCCATAAATCACAATTAAAAATAAAATCACAGAATACGAAATTCAGAATCCAAACTGATATGAACACATTCCTTCACCAGTTCAAGAAACAGGGCTGGCAAAGTCTACTTGGAACAAAAAGGTCTTTAAATGCTTAAAAAAAAAATAATAATAATCTGAGGCTCATAAAAAAATCAGGCAATGCATTCCATCAATCAGGGCCCTGGTGGACAATGCTCGCCTCCTTGTTGCCTTCTTAGAAAACTTGGCAGAGGGGACTGTGAGAATATCTTAGCCTGGGAGCGTAACGCCCATGAAGAATTATACAAAGTTAAAAGATCAGCTAAGGTTTTAAAAATTAAAATTTTGAATTCCACGCTCTGCTTTACTGGCAACCAAAGCAACTCGTGCAAAAGCGGAGTCGCAAGATCCCAGCTATGCCTGCTCATAACGAGACGGGCAGCAGAACTCAATGACTGGTAAAGCCCTGAGTGGGGAAGATGGAAGACCAATATACAATGAGGTCCAGAAATCAATGATTCTGAAACCACTACGTTCTAGCATCAGTTTATGATGACGAAGCATCTGTGAATTAAATTAGCCTTTTTTAAGAATCTGTGCTATACGGGGATTCACTCGTGCCAGACGAGCACAAACTGTGCCAGAGAAACAGTGAGACTGCACAGCGGCCCCGCGCAGGCTGACCGGAAGCGGAAGTGAAGTACATTTCCTGCGGTAGCCACCAGCTCGGAGCTTAAATAAAAGCTGCTAGGGTCGCGGCCCCGTGCAGGCTGACCGGAAGCGGAAGTGAAGTACATTTCCTGCAGTAGCCACCTGCTCGGAGCTTAAATAAAAGCTGTTTGGGTCGCAGCCCGGCAGCAGGAGTAGAATCATCGGGCTCTACCGCTCTTGCCTCCTCAGCGCAGGCTGACCGGAAGCGGAAGTGACATGGGACTCCCAATGCTCCCTGCCTGGCTTCTGGCTGGGGCAATTTTCCTGCTGTGTCCACCCAACGGGGCTTAAATAGAAGCTGTTTGGATCGTGGCCCCGCAGCAGGACAGGACCATTGAGCTTTACGGTTCCTGGGGTCTCCTGGGAGCGTTTCTGCTTCCTCCCTGGGGATTTAAAAGAAAACCACTTGCGATATTCTGTTGCATCCTTTCTATCCCGCGGGTTTATGCATAAATTTCATTGTTAAAACAAGCAAATAACCAGAATGAACAATCCATTTGACAGACACCCCCCCCCCCCAAAAAAAAAAATCAATCAAAAAAAGGTGGCATCTAAATAATGCGAAATCTGACTCACACCTTTCCCCAGTAATTGTGGAATATATAGATGAAAGGTTTGAGTTTAGATTTGGTAATCTATTTGACAAGCATTATTCCCTGCCATACCTCCAAAATACAGAATACAAAGAAGATACATTTTCAATAAATCCCCCTCCCCAAGCCCTCCCTATTACCCCACCCTCAACCTATCCAAGAGCTGAGAAGCATTTACGCAAACCAACACAAAAACAAAACAAGCAGCATGTTAGGCCACACGTGACTAGCATTCCCCCCCCCCCCCCCCCCCCATTACATCATAGATAATTAAGAATACCACTGCCAGCCTGATCTGGAAACTGCTAAATATAGGCTTCTATGTCCAAAGAGGCTCTCCTGTGTTGAAGCAAAGCTTCCCATGCTAAATTCCCTAATTGCATTACGCTGAGAAGTAAATTGTGCCAATGCCAAAAGAAGGTAGTTCAATGACCCTCAAGTAGCTTAAACAGCAAAAAAGCTTTCCTCTGAAATTTTCTCCTCCCAGTTCCCTTCATGATTTTTACTACCCCACAGCAGGAAGGGAATCATGAAGTGCTGAGAAGAGCTGAAATGCATTGCAAGATGACAGAGGAGGTTTTCTATTTGGCATAAAAGGGGGCCGGGAAGGGGGTTCTCCAACTAGTGTTGCATTGAGCCCAAAAATCCCTTAAACGGCCTGCAGGGAATTAGAATCTGATATTCAAAAAGAGCTGCATTCCTAACTTTAAACACCTAAGTTGGCTATTTTCAACCAAATGTAGGCATCTATGTTTTCTGCTAAAAATAGGCATCTAACTTAGACACTGTTGCTTGGGCCCCTAAATTCAGGCCTGCTAATCATTTTCCTGTTTTTAGGCTCCTAATCAGTGCTTGACTTCTAATCAGTGCTCAGCCCCTAACTTTCCCCATTTTAACTGCCCCGTAGCCATGCACGTCTTAGGATTCTAAATGTACCTGCCTGCGGAAACTAGGAGCTAGAGTTAGGCACTCAGCCCTCGTGAATTTTAAAAAGGGCCAATTCAGAAGCCGAACTCCCAAACGTTAGGAGCCTGAACCCTTTGAAAATCAGTCTTGGAGTGTCTTTCAGGGATAACTGTACAATCTCACTTACATCTAACTCCTCCCTGAAATAGGAGATTTGATCTGGGAATTGCTTTGCAAATTGATCAGTCAAGATCTCCAGTCATCAGAAGAGGACATTAGATCTGTCATCTCTTTATAAAGTGCTCTGTCCAGCCTTCCTTGTCTTCTTTCATGAGTGTGTTTTGCTTATAAGCAGAGCTGCTGCCATGTCCTGGAAACTGCAGCTTTGCCAGCACTGCATGAAGGAGTTCTGACGGGCGAGGCCCATCTCCAGCTGAGGGCGAGGCCTGTAGTTCCAGTTAACTATGATTAGAAAGTGACAGGACCAGACTGGACAGGAAGTACAGCTGAGGATCAGCTGGAGTGAACACTTTTGTCAAAGGAGCCACCATGAACTGCCCTGATCCACTTTTCCTCCTCTGCAGAGGCAAGGACATGTGAATGGGTCAAGCAGCCCGCTACACCCACCTGTTGTCCGGGGTTGGGACATCATGCCCACTGCAGCTAAATAAATCTATTGCTGCCTGTCGATGGCGAGTCATTTAGGGCCTCATGTACCTCGGTTTTTCTCCCATTCTGTGCATTGATTAAAAAGCTTAACAAATCAGGCCCTAAGATATCAGAAAGCTGTTTTTTTCTAATTTTGTGACCTATGCAAAGGGAGTTCTGCTATGCAGGTGCTTTGCAGTTCATGCCAGGGGTGCTACATGCTCAAAGCCCACAAAGGTGAATGGAAGTGATGGGCTGGATTTCAAGTGCATTGCACAGACGCATTTGACAATGCGCACCTTGGGGGTAATTTTCAAAGACTTAAGCAGGGTGTGTGAGAGTAAAGTCGCAATTTACACGAGTAAGCAGTTTCTGTGCGCGATAAGAGAATTATCAGAAGAGCACAAGTATGCGCGAACTGTTTCTACTGTATGGAAAAGTATACATTGGAGAAAGAGGTCGTTTCAAGGCGTTCCAGGTTGGGATTTGGAAGTATGCGCACAATTATGTAGTTTATAAATAGAGTACATGTATTCATCATCAGACATGCAGACATACCTTTACCCCTACCAGTGAAGCTGTGGATGTTAAATCTGACTTTTCTTTGGTCCTTCGGTTTTGGGTGGGGAATCAGGAGCAAGTGGTCGAGGATGTAGATGGACTGGTGGACAGTTTGGACAAACAGGTGGAGGTCTGGGCCGACTGCTGGAAGTAATGCACACGAGTCAGTATTTCCATAAGCGAGGTACACGCATGCATCAGCCAGATTTATAAAACACCTGTCTCTGCAGATAGACTGAGGATTATTCCACACACATGCTACAATTATTTGACATGTAAAATATATGTACGTACTTTTATAAAATAGGTGTGTCCTGCATTAAAAAAAAGGTGCATGTACTGAAACTTGCATGTGTAATTTCAGGATGGTGGTACGCGGTTGCTGCTGCTTAGTTTATAAGATGCAGATATAACTTTAGGGGCACCATATTTATTTATTTCATAATTTTTATAGTTGGGAAAATCCATGGTTATGTTCAATGTGGATCACATCAACACATTCATAGTTTAAGACATACAATAAAATAAAATAAAAACATCTAAAAGTATAAGACTTGTAATCTAAAATTTCAACATAACTTTAAATGAATTATTAAACAGCACGGTTTTTATTAATTATTATGAGTTCACAGATCCTCTAGTAGCACATTCCACAAACTTGGGACTGTTGACTACAAAGGCCTCAACTATGCCTCTTGCAATCTCACCTCACGAACAGAGGAGGCAATAAATTGATTTCTAATAGCTGATTGCAAGGATCCAGATGGAAGGTGTTGAACTAAACGTTTAGAAAGGCAGTGGAGGACTAAGAATTAAGGTATAGATTTTAAACAAAATTTACTGAGTAAAAGATAACCAATGCAGTTGTTTAAGTCACAGAAAGATTGTTCCTTCATATTAGATCCAGCAATTTATTCTTAGTAATATAATTTCATGGTGTATAGCAGATGTAGGCAGTGCTTTACAGAGATACATAATGGACAATGTCTACTTCTGGGAGCTTTACAATCTGTTTGCCAGGTTAATAGCTTTGAAAATCATCCTCGTAGTTTCTTTTACTTGCTCATGACTTCTCTGTTGAACTTATGAGCTCTCCCCACTCTTTATGACTTTTTTGCATGAGCTGTCTCTCACCTCTTCATGGCTTCTCCAATGTCTTGCGATTTCTCTGTCCTTTTCATGAACTCCCCCACCTCTTCATGGCTTCTTTCTCTTCTCGAGAGCTTTCCCACCACTTGGTGGCTTCTCAGACCCATGAATTTTCCACCTTTTGCTGGTTTCTTCTCCTGTCTTGTGACCTCTTCCATATCTTCATGACTTCTTTCACTTCTCATAAGCTCTCCCACCTTTTTCCCCATGTTTTGGTTTCTTCCATCTCTGTCTGGTTTCTTCCCCTCATTGACATTTCCACCTATGTGATAGCCTGAGCACATAACTCAGAAGGACCAAAATGGTTAACAAAATGACTGATGAAAAATAACATGCAATCTGAGTCATAGCATCACAGGCTAGTGGGAATTGGCCACCATAGAAGTCAGATTTCCCATTAGAAGCAATAGACATATGAATGGGGATGCTTGCACAGCATACGTTTATTTATTTATGTATTATATTTGATAGTCTGCCTTTACTTCTGCAGCTCAGACAAAATCATAGCATAAATATATCATATACCTTTAAATTACAGCAAAAGAACAAAATAATCATATGGAATATAAATAATTGTTCTAGATTTGTAACATTCAGTTTCAGCTGAGGCATTTGGAGTGGCGGTGGCATAAATCTAAATGTCCTAGTGACTTAAATAAAGTGTCTAATGTTAGAGATGAAGCAGATAAGATGAAATGGAGGCAGTTTTCTGCTCGAATTCAGGCTGCCCTAACAGGTAGAGGGAAATGTATCATATCGTTAAGTCCTGCTGGTACGGTACAGCTCTTGAGTAGACCGGCCAGAAAGCTGAAGCAATGTGGCAGTTTTTTCTCAAAAAGCTCATGAAACTTTCTGTTATGGGAGGTATTTAATGAAACTGTTAACACCGTTTCCATTTTGAAGAGTAATTATTGTCCTTAGAATGAGTACTCTAACTCGCCTTTTGAGGTTTTGAGGAAGGAGTCAGCTAAGTTTATCAGTGTGCTTATTCATTTTTCATTTATTGAGGGCTATGTGCCTACTCCTGTGAAAGCGGCTGTTCTTGTCCGGTCTTAAAAAAAAATCCTAACCTCGATCATAGTGATTTGACGTTTTTTCGTCCTGTTTCTAACCTTCCATTCTTATCTAAATGTTTTAGAGAAAACCCTTTTAAAACTGTTACAGTTTTTTTTATTGGTGAGCATTCTGTTTTAAATCCTCAACAAAATGGTTGTAGCATCACCCACAATGCTGAGAGCCTTTTACTCTCAAAGTTTGATCTCTTTCGGCAGAGTTTTGATTTGATAATGGTGAGGATTTTTTTCCTAGTATTGCCTGATTTAGCTGCAGCTTTCAAAACCATAGACCAAAAGATCTTATTGCACAGCTTGAGAGAGATTGGCATTGGTTTGATCCTTTTCTTTCTGAGCATACACAAATGACTCTAGCTTCTGGGTCTAAATCCTAAGAACAGAAGAAGCTGCCACACTGGGCCAGACCAAAGGTCCATCAAGCCCAGCATCCTGTTTTCCCTTTAATCATCAGTGTTCCACAGGGCTCTGCCATTTCAGCAGCTCTTTTCAACATTCATATATCTCCCATTTGCTGGGTATTGGCTAATTTGGATGTTGGGTACGCAGACAACTTCCAGTTTTTTTGTTCCCATTAAGCACTGAGGAAGGTGGCATTGCATTAAAAACTTGGCTGTCCAGTCATAAAATGCTGCTGAATATGGGGAAAACTGAAATTTTGTATTTGGCAAGGTTCTCGTCCCTTCACGCTCCCTGCTTCTTGGTGGTTGAGGATATATCCATTCCAATTTCAGGGCAAATTTGAAACTTGGGAGTGACTATGGACACTACTTTGTCCCTTTGGCTCCATGAAAGCAATGTTGTGAGGAATGCTTTTTTTAAGTTGTGCATGCTATGTAGATTTCTCCCTTTCCTAGCTGAGACTGATCTGAAAACAATACTGCGTACTTCAATCATTTCTGTATGCATTGGCTTGCCCCCGACAAGCTCATACAGAATCCAGCTTCTCGTATAATTACTGGCACTCCAATTTGGCAGCACATTACACTTGTGCTAATAAGACTACATTGGTTACCTATGCTATGACGAGTAAAGTTTAAAATCTTACTTCTGATATTCAAGGGAATCAATGGATTGGCTCCTTCCTACCATAAATGCCGCTCTTAAACTATACCAGCCCACTAGAAGTTTAAGGTCAGAGTCACAGAGGGTGCTGTTTGTACATTCCTTTAAGCAAATATGACTGGACGAATTTTGTGAGTGACTGTTTTGTCTGCAAGGTTCAGTACTATGAAGCTGTTAGGGGTGAGCCATTCCTCTTAAGATTCAGAAGGATGCTTAAACCCTACCTTTTCCAAAAGGCATTTCATGCATGAAGGCTGCAGTGCAGCTCTTTTAGCAGCTGAGAAAACTGTTGATATGTGAGGTCTTAAAGGTTTTACGTCCTGTACTCTCTGTTAATGCAATGCAGACCATATTGTGATTTATGATTTTATAAGTCAATTCTGTTACAGTTGAATAATGTAGTTTTATTTCATTGGGTTTTATCGTAATTTTATTCTGTACTGTTCTTGTATAATTTGTTTTAGTTATGCTTAATTTACTGAATTTATGAATGTATTCTGTAAACTGCCTAGAAATTTGTTAAATAACTATTGTCTAGCTGGTACTGTGAGTGCATCATCATTTTGCTTACAGAAGGTGGAAGACTGTGGTGCATGTGCCGAATGATGGTGCCATAAAATGGTCCGATCCTCCCCTTCTCTGTTGACGCAATCCTTTCCCCTTCTTTTCCGCCGGTGGGAGGAAGGCTCAGAGAACATCCTGCACCTAGGGGCTCCTGAAATGCAAGTCCTGTCCTAATTCCCACTGCCCTTTTGTGGCTTCTCCCATTTCTTGTTCCTCACCTCATGAGCTGTCCTGCCTTTTCATGGCTTCTTACCCATCCCATGAGCACTCCCATAGCTTTGAGGCTTCTTTTCGATCTTATGAGCTCTCTCGCCTCTTTGAGGCTTTACTGCCATCTCATCAGCTCCTGAGAACTAGTGGTCTCTTCCTTTATAGCAATGATGAATATCTCTACCTGGGTATCTAAGCAGGGAGCACTGGGATGATATTTTCTTCTGGAACTTGACAGTTTCTAGTTTTACATGGAAGCTTCAAGAAATCTGTCCTCTATATCCCTTATCTTTTGATGGAGGACCAATGGCTGAATGTGATTTTGTGGTTGTCCAAATTTTGTCTTCTCCATAAGGACGTTCCTCCGTGACTCTGCCTTACCCCCTCCTTTCACCTTCCCACTCCAGTCTACTGAAAGTAGGTTGTTTGTGATAGTTCACAGGCAGCTTGGGATGCACAAATACACCGATTAAATGCCTTCCCAACCATACTTATTATTCTGCATTTTGCCCTTAGGCAAAGCTGAAAACTAAGCCCATACCAGCTGAGCTGAAATAAACAATTACTGTTGATGTCAGTTTTGCAATCACAATCTGTACCAAAGTCAAATTTCTGCTGTGTAGAGCAAGGAGGAATGTTGAAAATGCAGTGGAGGTGGAAAAAGAAAAGCCACGTGAGCTGCCAACAACATCAAACATGTTGTGGCTTATTGTCTTTCTCTGTACTTATGCAAATGAGGGCCTGGCATGGCAGCGAGCTTGTGGGAAGTGGCAGGATGACGATATCCAGGAGGCCCTGCTATCTGGTGCATCGTGTGCTAACCCTAATCCTACACCAAAAGGTATTAATTTAATGCGTGGGTGAACTTATTCCAAGCGGTAATAATAAGTTAATGTATGTCTCCTGCTGCCATTGGGCAATCTGTTGTTATGGTAAGAAGAAACCAGGATCATCTCGTCTGTCTGGTCTGCGCTTGCTGAAAACGTGGTGTTGTTTTAGGGGTTTCATGGCTTCATTAGTTCACTAGACGCATCTTTTCAAGGGAGCTGGGAGTTTTTGCTCTGCCCAGATTCCAGCAACCCACTCATACTCCACCCCTCTGCCATAACTACCATGCCCGTCTCCAGTTCCTTCCGCACAATGAGAAGATTGTTTTGACTTGACTGAAAGACAACATCCAAGTAGTCCCCTCAGTTTTCAGCTTAGGTCCTGTTGATAAAGGGCACAGAGGTTCGACATGTCCTCCTCTGCAGATCTTTCCCCTACCTTAACTCCCTCAGAAGTCCATCCAAGGCTCTTGTTTTCCATGAGGAGCAAACAAGCAGTGTTTTTACGTGCTCACTCCAGACCAGTACAGACTTCTCAGTAATATCAAAGGTCAGTCCTGCTCTGCATCTTTTGAGAGGCTCTGAATGGATTCTTGGGAGTCACTCCCGAGTGTTATATAACCCACTTGGTCATGCTCCTTCAGTAACTCCTTTGCAAAGGGAATACTTCCAGCACATTTTAATTATCTTGTGAATGACCAGCACCACTCTTACTGCTCCTCTTGCTCATAGGGCACATTCATCTCAGAGAGTGTATAATGTTAGCAGTACACACTCAAACGAAGAAAGCAACAAACTAAAAGTGACTTTCTACATGATTTTGGGCTTACCTGGACCTATCTCGATGAGCTGCTCAGCTGAATCCACAGGAAACAGAGAAATGTCTCTGGATTTTGAGTTGTGATGACTTTAAGAGATGCCTCTTTAAGAGAGATCCCTCTATTTACAAAAGTAACCACTCGAGACAGCACAGCTGGGCACCACGATCCTGCAGTGCACGGGCTGGAGGGAGAGGACTTAAGGTGAACAAATGTCAGGGGAAATAAATCCCAGGATCCCCCACTGCCACTGAAGCTTTTTGGAGCAAAGTGGACGTCCTTGAGACACAGGCCAGATGCTGCTGCTCTTACCAGCATGGGATTGTCATTTGGGTTTCTAATCCAAGCCAAGTCCCATTGACCATGATCACAACTAGGGACCATTCCATGGGATTTGTGCTTTCACCAGGTAACTGTCACACTTCCAAGTGTGGCAGTTGTGGTGTGTGAATGCTCACGCTGAGCTGTTCCAGTAAAACTGATTTTGAAGATGTTCCTGCTAACGTTGGACCTTGGGGGGGGTCAGGCTACAAGTAGATTCCATTAAACAGTTGTCAAGTTGCATTGTGCTGTGTCTGTGGGCTCCTCATTACAGCTGGGCACAAACTGGTGTAATCCTGGTGTGCAGCACACTACAATCCTAAACCCCAGCCCTTTAGAAAACACAAACCAAGTTGTTTTACCCCTGTCTGGAAAACCTGGCCTGTGGGGGCAGTTGTGATACGTTAAGGCAGGTTTCCACTTTCTGGTGCTCTCGGAATTGAGGTCATGCAGTAATTGTACAAGGCTGTGTTGAAATTGTATTTGAATGAAGGAACATAGCAACAAAACAAAGAGAAAAAAACACAAGTATTATCAGCATTGGAAAACTGAATCTCTCGTGCAGTTGAACAAAAAGCAGCTGATTAGCAGCCAAGCTGACCTGTGACCACACATGCCAAGCGCTGCACTGTAGGAGTTGATTAAATGTGAAAATATGAAGGGGTGCAGAGCTGGGAAACGGTGTTAAGTGAGATAAAGGTTAAATACTCAAGTTAAGTGTGATTTTTTTTATTCTAAAGTCAACAGTTTCAATTCTTACAGATATATACTCACCCGTGCATACACAGAAATATATAGATACATATTTCTATACACACACGCATATCTCTAGTGATTAATTCATCACTATCTACTCATAGGGCAGGAGTGCAAATGCACTCAGTGCTACAGTCTCAACCAGTTTCTCTTTCTGCATCTGTGGCTGCCATTGATAGAGAGGGGTGAGGAGGGGGCCACATGTAAGAGAGGGTCAGATTCCAGAAAGAAGCTGAGGAATGCAGGCCACATGTTCCCTCTATCAGCCGGGGTAAGTAACTCGGTCCCGGAGAGCCACAAACAGGTCTGGTTTTCAGGATATCCACAATGAATATGCATGAGATAGGTTTGCATGCACTGCCTCCATTGTATGCAAATATACTTCATGCATATTCATTATGGATATTCTGAAAACCAGGCCTGTTTATGGCACCCCAGGACTGGAGTTACCTACACCAACTCTACTATAGGCCCGAAATCTTATGCATGTGGACTTGTGTTCACGCAGACAAGGTCACTATGAAACACCACGTACAATGTGACATTTTCTGGCATGATCATGTGGGCAACAAATCCTGAAGCAGGCCATCCAGGAGCCTCCCAGATCATCCTGGAGCTTATAGGCTCTGTGTGTCCTTCTTGGTCGCAAATCAGCGGCACGGGCTACACGGACTCTAAAACAGCAGTGTTCTTCCTATCCACCTTGGCCCCTCCTCCTCCTTCAATAGCACAGCCCTCCTCAACTCTAAAAAAGGATGCAGAGATTCTGTGAGCTGCTCTCCCTCTTAGTGTCCCTGCAGCTTCAATTACTGTTACCAATGTCTGTGCCTAGAGGCGGGAGGTGGAGGAATGGAAGGCTGGAGTACGAATAGACAAAAAGGGGGAGAGCTGGGAGAGATGGAAAAGGTAGAGGTGAAAATATGAAGATATAAAGGGGAAAGAGAAATGGAAAGAGTCTGAAAGGGAGATGGACGGGTGAGAGAGATTGAACAGGAGACAGATAGTGAAAGGGAGATGAAGCAGTGCAGGTGGAGATCAGTTTGGCATCTGGAGTTGGCAGTATGAGGAGATAAGTTTGGCATTTGCAGTTGGCAGTATAGGGAGATCAGTTTGGCATTTGGAGTCGGCAGTATGAGGAGATAAGTTTGGTATTTGGAGTTGGCAGTATAGGAAGATAAGTTTGGCATTTGGAGTTGGCAGTATGAGGAGATCAGTTTGGCATTTGGAGTTGGCAGTATAGGGAGATAAGTTTGGTATTTGGAGTCGGCAGTATGAGGAGATAAGTTTGGTATTTGGAGTTGGCAGTATAGGAAGATAAGTTTGGCATTTGGAGTTGGCAGTATGAGGAGATAAGTTTGGTATTTGGAGTTGGCAGTATAGGGAAATAAGTTTGGCATTTGGAGTCGGCAGTATGAGGAGATGAGTGTGGTATTTGGAGTTGGCAGTATGAGGAGAAGGAGTGTGGTATTTGGAGTTGGCAGTAAGAGGAGATAAGTTTGGTATTTGGAGTTGGCAGTATGAGGCGATATGTTTGGCACTTGGAGTTGGCAGTATGAGGGGATAAGTTTGGCATTTGGAGTTGGCAGTATGAGGAGTTGAGTGTGTTATTTGGAGTTGGCAGTATAGGGAGATAGGTTTGGCATTTGGAGTTGGCAGTATGAGGAGATATGTTTGGTATTTGGAGTTGGCAGTATAGGGAGATCAGTTCGGCTTTTGGAGTTGGCAGTATGAGGAGATGAGTGTGGCATTTGGAGTTGGCAGTATGAGGAGATGATTATGGCATTTGGAGTTGGCAGTATAGGGAAATAAGTTTGGTATTTGGAGTTGGCAGTATGAGGAGATAAGTTTGGTATTTGGAATTGGCAGTATGAGGAGATAAGTTTGGCATTTGGAGTTGGCAGTATGAGGAGTTGAGTGTGTTATTTGGAGTTGGCAGTATGAGGAGATTAGTTTGGTATTTGGAGTTGGCAGTATAGGGAGATAAGTTTGGTATTTGGAGTTGGCAGTATGAGGAGATAAGTTTGGCATTTGGAGTTGGCAGTATGAGAAGATAAGTGTGGTATTTGGAGTTGGCAGTATGAGGAGATAGGTTTGGCATTTGGAGTTGGCAGTATGAGGAGATAAGTTTGGTATTTGGAGTTGGCAGTATAGGGAGATCAGTGTGGCATTTGGCGTTGGCAGTATGAGGAGATAAGTTTGGTATTTGCAGTTGGCAGTATAGGGAGATCAGTTTGGCATTTGGAGTTGGCAGTATGAGGAGATAGGTTTGGTATTTGGAGTTGGCAGTATGAGGAGATAAGTTTGGTATTTGGAGTTGGCAGTATAGGGAGATAAGTTTGGCATTTGGAGTTGGCAGTATGAGGAGATAAGTTTGGTATTTGCAGTTGGCAGTATAGGGAGATCAGTTTGGCATTTGGAGTTGGCAGTATGAGGAGATAAGTTTGGTATTTGGAGTTGGCAGTATAGGGAGATCAGTGTGGCATTTGGCATTGGCAGTATAGGGAGATCAGTTTGCTATTTGGAGTTGGCAGTATGAGGAGATAAGTTTGGCATTTGGAGTTGACAGTATGAGGAGATAAGTTTGTTATTTGGAGTTGGCAGTATAGGGCGATCAGTTTGGTATTTGGAGTTGGCAGTATGAGGAGAAGGACTGATTTTTCTTTGTTCCTCTCTTCTGATGGTTAGGCCTCTCACCAGCATGGGAAGGAGGCAGTATTACCCTTTCACTCCACAACTAGGCTGGTTAGGTTGCCTCAGGCTTTTTGCAGTTTCTTTAAAGATTTTGGATTTTATCTTTTTTTTGTATATATTTTTTTGGGGGGCATTTAATATGTTAGACTAACAATAAACTTCCTTTACACAAGTAGGCCTCTTAGTTTAATGCATAAGAATACCCGTTTCCCACTCCCCCGCATCATCCATCCTCTTCTTACCCACCCTCCCTCCTCCCGTAACAGGAATGAATCGTCACAAAACACTTTAATATCATCACAACCAATAACAACCTCCACCCCTACTCAAGGTTAATCTTTGTTCAAGCCATTAACCTCTATGGCACCGCGCAGCTCCGCCATCTTGGATTCATGCAGTTTACGTTTCTCTTTCCTCTGAGCTCTAATGGTCATTTCACTTCTCCGCTTAGCAGCAAAACTGTCTTTGTGACTTTTGCCAGCAGCCTTGTGGCACGCCGACGTCAGGGAGACTTATCCCCTGGATGCGACTGATAATTAGCTCAGCCCGCTTGCGTCTGCTGCACGTCACCGCATCACATGACCGGATTTTACTTGTTTTGTTTTCTTTTTCCTGGGACCCCCTGATCCTGTACAAGAGACGTCCTGCTGTCTCCACCTCGCACCCAGTGCCTGGAGAGTGGGGGAGGGGACTGGGCACTTGGGGGAATAAGTTCCCTATTTGTTTTGGGGGGGACGTTTGCTGCCATCCTTCCCGCCCAAGAGTTGGGGAAAGGAGAAGAAGAATTTTCCCTGCTGCCATCTGGAGAGAAGAAGTGGGAGGAGGAAGTTTTGTTCATGCGGAGACCCCCACCAGAGTCTCTGTCCTGGGAAAAGAGAAGGAGATTGGCCGTTTTGGAGAGTCTGAAGCACCTCAGGGAATTCCACTGCATCGAGGATTCCTAGCAGCACTGAAGAAGACTTTCAGAGAGGACGAGGCTTGGGAAGAAGACGTTTGTGGCCTGGATGTAACCAGCGGTCAGTGTGCACGCTGTGCGATCTGGAACGCCCATCCAGAGTGTCCGGACTGGTTATTTCTGGCACATTTACCGAGATTTATACCCCAACACCCCCCATCAGAGAATCCACATCCAGGGATCATGGACTGCGCCAGGGCTTAGCCCGGGGATTGGAAGAGGGGCTACACGGGCATAGGGAGGGAGAGGTGAGAGAGATGGTGAAAGAAGAAGAAGACAGCATGAAAGAGATAGAGGAAGAGGAATAGGGCAGTAGGGGCACAGCAGGGAAGGCCACAACAGTACCAGAATTCCAGGAAGCCTGGGAAAAGCACAAAGAGGCGACGGGAAAGCTAGCAAACAGATGCACCGGGAAGAGGGCGGAGGCTGGGCCGGCTTGGGGCTAACCTCCCTTATCTGCCCTCATGCTCTGGGTTTGCACCAAGGGAAGGGAGCTGTCCAGACAGCAAATGCCAGGAGTCACTGCCCTGAGCAGGACACCTCCACGGATTCTCTGCAAAGGGGGTAACCACAAGACATTTCCAGCAATCTTCCCCTTTCTCCCTGCTTACAGACCAGAATTTCCTGGCATGGTTTATACCAGGTCAGCCAGCAAGTCTGGGGTTTTAGGATATCTTCACCAGATATGGTTGGTCCAAGAAACAGGTTAGTATTTGCTTATTCTGGTTTTTCTGAAAACCAGTCTCGAGGTCAGAGTCAACACCAAAACCCTTCCCCCTCCCAGTTTATGCCCTGTATCCAAACAGAGTCTGTGGTTATCCAGAGATCCTGCAAAGGTTTTCCTCCACATCATTTTTTTGTACTATTTTCATCAAAAAGATAAACGAAAATATCCACAAAAAAAAAACCCAAACCTTGTCTGGCTGGGCTGCATCCTTGTGTGATGCTCAGGGCTCTTGCACCGGGATTCTGATCCGCGCATCAGGTTACTGTGACTCTGGCCCATCACGTGGCAGTGCAGGTGAGCTCATCCTCTGGACCTGCACCGCGAGGAGCGGCTTTGAGTCACCCCGCCAGCTGCGAGGCAATCTCCAGTTCTGGCTGTTTTCACTTGCCCAAAGAGGGCTGGGGGATGTTACAACAAGCAGAATTGTAGAACTCTGCTCTGAAAAGGCCGTCTGAGCCAAGAAACAAATCGACTCCTATTGAACCTAGATCTAGGCTTCAGAGAAGCCCTAGCTCCGGAGGGCACCCGCATTCCCCCGTCACGGCGGCAGCCTCTGGCCTCTGCTGCCTGAAACAGCGAGGAGCTGGAGGCCCCGGATTCAGCGAGGAGCTGGAGGCCCCGGATGCAGCGGCGCAGAAAAACCGCAGCTGGATCAGATCAACCTGTCACTCAGGCACCAGCAGCACGCCAGGCCTCAAGCAAGCAAATGTTTGCATCTTTCAGATCTGAAAAATTGTAAGCATTAGTTCCAATTGATGCGAAAGATAAAAAGGGCTTCACCGAGAACCAGAAGAGTCACATGTGAGCACCACATTCCTCAGTTATACGGTCAGCAAGTCAGAAAGTGCCGACAGCAATGGTTGGAAATGGCTCATTTGCCACCAGCAAGTAAGAGGTAGAGAGACATTAAAAAAAAAAACAAAACCATAATTGAAATGCATAAATATCGCCGAGGATGGTAATTCCCCTGTTCCTTCTATTTATGTCTCTCAGGGGGAGTTGGTACCAGCGCGTCTCTTGTGCTCCTCTGAAATTCTGCAGGGAGAGGCAGGTTTCAAGCCCATGGATGCAGGAGCAGGAAGGGAATCCCTTTAGATAGGGTCTAGGCACAAGGTCTCCGTTGGTCGGCGGAGGAGGCATGGTCTATCAATCGTTAGAGACAAGAGCGGTGTGGTTTGCATTGCGTGCCTTTCTGCCTTTCTTACGCGGGCAGCCAGTAAGAATTTTGTCGGGCAATGTGACAACGGTGGCTTACGTCAACCGACAGGGTTGTGCCAAGAGTCGAGCGGTGGCTCAGGAGCTAATACGATGGGCAGAGTGACATCTGGAATTATTGGTGGCTTCTCACGTAGCCGGAATAGATAATGTGCAAGCAGATTTTCTCAGTCATCGCCAGCTGGATCCCAGGAAGTGGGAATTGTCGGAGGAAGCAATGTGGCTTATCTGTTGCAAGTGGGACATGCCCCACATGGATTTGATGGCAACTCAAAGGAATGCCAAGGCTCCGCGCTTCTTCAGTCACAGAAGAGAATGCGGAGCAGAAGGGTTCAATGCCTTAGTGCTCCCATGGCCGCAAGGGGGTTCTCCTGTATGTATTTCTGCCGTGACCGATGGTGGGCAAAGTGTTGCGGCGAATAGAGATTTATCCAGGAGAGGAGATTCTAGTGGCATCGGAGTGGCCTCGACGGCCATGGTTTGTGGATTTGATCAATCTAGTGATGGACAGGCCACTGCGTCTCACCCATCTTACGAACTTTCTGCACCAAGCTTCTGCCTCGTGGCTTGGCTTTTGAGAGGAAGCATCTGAGGTGCAAAGGATATCCCAAGGATGTCATTTCCACTTTGCTGCAAGCTAGGAAGTCCTCAACATCCTTAGCTTATGTGAGGGTGTGGAGAGTTTTTGAGTCTTGATTCACAGAGCAGGTGGTTGAACCTACTCGAGCATTCTGTGGGGCACATTTTGACCTTTTTACAATGGGGGTTGGCAAAGGGTAGAGCCTTTAACTCCCTTAGAATCAAGGTGGCGGCATTGGGCAGTCATAGAGGCGAGGTGCAGGGAGCAGCCCTAGCAACACATTCAGATGCGGTACTTTTCTCCGTGGGCCGAAGCATTTGTGGCCTTCGGTGCAGAAGTTGTGACCCCCCTGGAGTCTTAACTTGGTTCTCAGGGAGATGTGTACGGCTCCATTTGAACCATTTTGAAGGGCCACAATGAAGGATCTTACCTTAAATGTTGGGATTTTTGGTGACAATTTGTTCCGCTAGGAGAATTTCAGAACTTCATGCTCTGTCATGTACGGATCCTATTCTGAGGATTACGGATTCTGGAGTCTCTTTGCGTATGGTTCCTTCCTTTCTTCCAAAGGTGGCATTGACTTTTCATTTGAACCAATTGGTTCAGCTCCTGGCCTTCCTAAATCTGGATACGGCGGCACCTCAAGTGAGAGAGTTGCGGCTCTTGGAAGTGAAACGAGCCTTGTTATGGTATCTGAAAGTCACTATTAGCATTTAACTATTGGATCATCTTTTTGTGCTATGGAGTGGTGCAAAAAAGGGACTTAAGGCTTCAAAGTCCACCATAGCGCAGTGGTTGAAAGAAGCGATAGGTTCGGCATACATCTGTCAGGATCACCCGATTCCTGAGGGGTTAAGGACTCACTCTACTGGATCATAAGCAGCATCCTGGACCGAATGTCAACAAGTATCACCACATGAGATTTGAAGGGCAGCTACTTGAAAGTCGTTGCACATTTTCACCAGACATTATCATTTGGATGACCAGGCTCCAGATGTCATGGGCTTCGGCGAAAGTGTGCTTCGAGCGGGACTCTTACAGTCCCACCGTTTAGGGAAGCTTGGCTACATCCCAGGAGTCTGGGCTGATCTGTGGTACTACAGGAATGAAAATTAGCAGGTAAGAACCAATTTTCCTATGCCACCACCTTCAAGGGGTGCTGACCCCTGCTTCTCCAGGTTGTGCCGGGCCTGGGAGAAGCTGGTGGCTAGAGTACAAGGACGAGAATGACAGAGGCAAGGTAGAGTTGTAGTAGGGGTGTAGTTGAGGAAAGAGTGAACTTCCCATGCAGTACTGTTAGCATCAGCAGCACCTGAAAGCTAACACTTCCTCCTCCAGCTTATTCATCACCTAGTCCCTCCACTTTGGCGTCCACACAACAGCCTGAACTGTCACAGGTCATAGCTTTAGTGGTTGGCAACAGAGACCGGTACTGGGCCCTTCCACCCAGAAAAGGGTAGCCCTACACAAATTATAGTTATATGGTACCTTGGGCAGCCCATCAAGGTCATGGATATAGACCCATTGGTGTAGTGAACACACAAGGCCAAGGTCTGGTGGACCTTGCCAAAGTCCCCCAACATTTCCTCTCCTGCCCATCAACCAGGGTGCATAGTGAATGTGTATTCTAAATGGCAAAAGTCCACATCAACTAGGGCTAGCACCAGAGCTGCTAGAAATGTTGTATTTAAGATAAACCTCCCTCTGCTCAGTTTTCTTGAATTTCCGTGCGAGTGGCAGGAAAATCGAGTGCCCAGCTGCACCGAACCCATGCCCATACTTTTTGGCCTTAGCACCTTGCTTATGTTGTTTCCAGTTGCCGCTCTTTCTGCCATGGCTGGACCTGCCTTTCTTCTGGTGGTGGGGCTGCTCCCACTCTTCCTGCTGTTGCCCTGCCTGCTCCTGCTTCCCTTCTGCTCTCTTAGTTCCATTGGGGTGTTTTGGTTCCAAAAATAAAAAAAATTGAAAAAGAAAAAAATCCTCTCCTCCTGCCTCTGCC
This sequence comes from Rhinatrema bivittatum, assembly GCF_901001135.1. Classification (NCBI taxonomy): domain Eukaryota; kingdom Metazoa; phylum Chordata; class Amphibia; order Gymnophiona; family Rhinatrematidae; genus Rhinatrema; species Rhinatrema bivittatum. The sequence continues at coordinate 120,338,492 of NC_042624.1, forward strand.
TCTCTTTGGATGCCTTGGGATCTTATCACCACTTTTTCTGCTACTGCCTGGCCTGCATTAGGGTCTTCATGCCACTGGGTTTGCTGCCCTCTTTTACTGCTTTGGGCCAGTGTTGCCACTATTCGTGCCACCTTGCCGTTCTCTCTGTGACTTTGGCTGTTCATGCTACTGTTGGTGCTCTTTGCCCCTCTTTTGATTCCATGGGATGTCCATGCCACTATCTGCTGCTGATGCCTGCTAGCCATTTCATAAAACTGGGATGAGAAATCCCAAAGTTAGAGTCAAAAATAGGATGCATTGCTTTCCCTATTGACTTTAATGGAAACTAAAGATCAGACAAAAATATATCAAATGATTACAGAAGGTGTGATTGTCTGCCCCAGGCTATGACGTCCTTCTCGAAGAAATGAATAAAACAGGAAATCTTGTGCAAGCAAAAATTTGTACAAATAGCCCTAGAAGACTTTTACCTGATTCCTGAAATTAGCCGTTGGGACAAAAGCCCTACAGTATGTTTTGCACAAATCATAAAGAAGGAAATCAAATGCCCTCCATTCTAAATGAATATCAAATATATTAAATATGGCCAGCTCGATGATTCGGAGCTCAGAGGCAGTACACAGAACTACCATTTGGAAGACCTGGGTTCCATTCCCAGGACAGGCTTTGGTCAGCTGGCTGGAGATGCTGAAGAGGCAACACTCGCAATCCCTGGTGGGGGGGGGGGGGGCATCTCAGCCATTGGGCAGTGGTACTCCTAAGGGAGCCTCTGGTGAAAGACTGTCACTGCAATGGCCGTAAGTATGAAATATGGAAATCCCTGATTGCTGCAAGTGAAAACTCATGGTGCCACAACCCCAGTCGAGGCCAGTTCCAACTGATGTAGAAGTCCAAAAGAGCAGTCAGATGATCCTGGCCCCTCCCTTCTATTTAGGATTGAAGAAGTGGTCGAAGATGCCTTCGTTGTTGGCTTTTTGACCCAAAAAGAGAAGATGTTTCTTATCAACACCACTTACAGGACTCCCACTCTGTACATGCTCCCTAAAATACATAAGAGCATTGTGGATCCACCATGTAGACTTATAGTAAGCACCATTGGCTCTTTATTAGAACCGCTTTCAGGTTTTGTAGACAAATTTCTTCAGCCATTCATCCCCCTGATGACATCATATGTGAAAGACACGAAGTCTATGTTAAACATTCTCGCCTCCATACAGATTCCCTCTAATGTAGTATTGGCTACTTTAGACATCTGTGCTCTCTACACTAGTATCCCACAAGAACAATCACTTATCATCTTGGAACAATATTTGGAGACGAGACTACGCCCACACCGTATCCCTACTGCTTTCCTGCTGACTTTAGCAGATTTAACATTACGGGAAAATTATTTTGTTTTCAAATAGTCAATTTTACAAACAGATTCATGGTACTGCTATGGGGACCACCATGGCCCCAAGCTTGGCTAACTTATTTATGACAGACTTTGAGACCACCTTTCTATATTCGTCAACTCAATTTCAATATGTCTCCCGTTGGCTCCGTTACATAGATGACATTTTTTTTTCTCTGGCACAGCAACATAGAGAATCTTCACCTTTTTTTGAACTGGCTCAATTCCCTCAACAACAATTTATTCTTTTCGATGCATTATCATCAAGAATACATTAGTTTTTTGGACATTCTTATTACTCGGAGAGATGATCATTTTGTCACTTCTCTTTACAAAAAACCTACTGATAAAAACACCTTGCTGCATTTTTCCAGCTTCCATCCATACAGTCTCAAAAAGAATTTGCCAATTGGACAATACCTTCACCGCTTATGTTCTGAGAAATTTGATTTTGATACGCAGGCACAATATTTGGCCACCCGTCTATTGCAACGTGGTTATCTATCTCGGATTCTTAGAAAAGCATTAAAAAGAGCATCGAATGCCCATCATCAATGGTTACTCTTGGATACCTCTGCCAATCAAGAAAATTTTCCATTGGTGTACACTATAAGATTATCCACAAAATCTTTCAGCATCGCATCAATAATTCGGAAATACTGGCATATTTTAAAAACGCACTCTGTTTTCGCTGATCATCCTATTATAGCATATAGTCGGGGAAAGAACTTGAGGGACATATTGACTCACTCATTTCTTTTACCTATTAATGATATGGAACCTGTTCTCCCTCATGGCCATTGGCCCTGCACAAAATGTTCTCTATGTTCACAAACTCTATCTGGTCCATCTTGGACAGACAACTTAGGCGAACACGACTAGCCAAGTTTCATTCTGATTGTCATACTTCCCATGTTATCTATATTATTGTATGTCCGTGTAACAAACTCTATGTTCGCTGGACAAAACATCCGATCCACACCAGGTTAATTGAACATCGAAGTTGTCTTCTGACTGAGAAGCTTCAAGCTCCCATTGTAGCACATTGTCTTTCGGAGAAACATAAATTTGTGGATCTTAGATGGAGGGTGATAGATCGTATTTGTCTATCTGGGAGGGGGGGGGGGGGGTGATCCACAAAAATTACTGAACTTAAAAGAACAACAATGGATTTTTAATTTAAATTCTGTACAACCTCACGGTCTAAATGCAGCCATTGAATGGTATTCTCTGGTTTAAATGTCCATAGTTATTAATGACGTCACTTCTGCCTACATGGCTCTTTTTGATTGGTTGTTGGCCCTTTAAAGAATGGTGCGAGAGCTTTCTCCTTCGGCAGAAGAAATGTATTACCGGCAAGCCGACAAGCCGCACTTAACATGTTGGTGTTCCGCTGTTGTGACCTCGTTTTGCAAGTTTTTCTTGAAATTCTTCAAAGTTATTCAAATTTACATTTGCTTATTTTCACAGCAAATTTCGGCCCCCGATGAAGACATAGCTGAAACACGGATCCTGTGTCGGGCACTCTCCATCAAAGCCTCACACGATGAACATGGCGTTTCTTCGCGTCGCATAAAGCTAAGTTCAAAATAGTTGCAATTATGAAAACTGGGACATTTTCTTCAAAATATTAAGTGATGCCTTGACATATTGAATTATTGAGAATTATTGAGATCATCAAGAATTATTGAGACTATCAAATATTACTGAGATTTCTCTTTGGTATATTGGACTGTTCCACTAAAGCAAAGTTGTTAAAAAAACACTCATCTTAAGACCTATGATTATATTAGTTGGCATATCACCATTCATGCTAAATAGCATACTATATGCCTACGTATGAGGTCTGTTTAATGAGATAAAAACTTCTTTTCACTATTGGTGTCTTTCATCTATTTTATAACTAGAGTGGTTGAGCAGCTATTTTTGTGGTTCTTTTATGATATACCTTCCATTTTATGATAATTTTATTTTTAGATTTTATTATTTTAGGTGGTTATTTCTTAATACAACCTAAGAACATGCCATACTGGGTCAGACCAAGGGTCCATCAAGCCCAGCATCCTGTCTCCAACAGTGGCCAATCCAGGCCATAAGAACCTGGCAAGTACCCAAACACTAAGTCTATTCCATGTTACCGTTGCTAGTAATAGCAGTGGCTATTTTCTAAATCAACTTAATTAATAGCAGGTAATGGACTTCTCCTCCAAGAACTTATCCAATCCTCTTTTAAACACAGCTATACTAACTATAAGAACCTGTTACGCAGTTGTATTTATATTGTTTTTACTGCTGTACTTCTGTTTTTATTTCAAGATGATTTGATTGGTTTTATGTGTAATGTATTTTGCTCCATTGGAATTACTGTATATGTAATCCACTGAGAACAGAATTCTAGTTTGGAATATAAATATTAAATTGTTACTTTAAATTATATCTAGATATCTGTGTGTCTGTGTGTCTGTGTGTCTGTGTATCGCGTGAGAACTCAGACCTCCTGGGCTGCATCCAGAGCCAACCTTAAATGTAGTGAATATTGTAATAAAAGTCGTATATGTCATGCTTTCCCGGAGTTTTGGTTGCTTGTGGTAGCCTGTAGCTTTCTGCTGGTTGCACAACAAATGGTTACTCTACCATGAGTCAGTCCTGAACACAGCAGATCAAAAAGAATCCTTGCGCCAAAGAAACTTAACCTGCAGTATTTCCATGACTCACCCTGGCAAAAGAGTTAGCTCAACAGTGCGCAGGAAGAGCAACAACGCAAAACCCATGGTAATGGGGTAAAGGTTATCTCGAGAAAGAAAGTCCTGCCAGCTTTCCAGCAGTGGTGGAAAATGTCATAATGCCTCTGTATCGCTCCATGGTGAGACCGCACCTTGAATACTGTGTACAATTCTGGTCGCCGCATCTCAAAAAAGATATAGTTGTGATGGAGAAGGTACAGAGAAGGGCTACCAAAATGATAAAGGGGATGGATCAGCTCCCCTATGAGGAAAGGCTGAAGAGGTTAGGGCTGTTCAGCTTGGAGAAGAGACGGCTGAGGGGGGATATGATAGAGATGTTTAAAATCATGAGAGGTCTAGAACGGGTAGATGTGAATCGGTTATTTACTCTTTCGGATAGTAGAAAGACTAGGGGGCACTCCATGAAGTTAGCGTGTGGCACATTTAAAACTAATCGGAGAAAGTTCTTTTTTACTCAACGCACAATTAAACTCTGGAATTTGTTGCCAGAGAATGTGGTTCGTGCAGTTAGTATAGCTGTGTTTAAAAAAGGATTGGATAAGTTCTTGGAGGAGAAGTCCATTACCTGCTATTAAGTTCACTTAGAGAATAGCCACTGCCATTAGCAATGGTTACATGGAATAGACTTAGTTTTTGGGTACTTGCCAGGTTCTTAGGGCCTGGATTGGCCACTGTTGGAAACAGGATGCTGGGCTTGATGGACCCTTGGTCTGACCCAGTACGGCATTTTCTTATGTTCTTATGTTCTCTGATTCTTTATGAGAGCATAAGAAAAGCTGGGTTACACCACAGTTCTATCAAGCCCCAGTGCCCCACCTCCGACAGTGGCCAATCCAGGTCTCAGGTACCCAGCAGGATCCCACAGAATAAGTCTAATCCTTCTTGCTCATAACCAGGGATAAGCAGTGGCTTTCCCAAGGCTACGTGGCTAATCGTGATTTATGGACGTTCCCTCCAGGAACTTGTCTAAACCCTTTTTAAACCCAGCTACACTAACTGCTTTTACCACATCCTCTAGGAACAAATTCCACAGTTTAATTGCGTGCTGATTAAAAATCCTCTCTTTGATTCCTTATTTATTTATATTCTGCTTTTCGGCACTTCAAAGCAGATTACACTCAGGTACTAACTCCCTTGCAGACTTTTAACTACAAGGGTACCTGAAAAAGGTTTTATTATGAGTTTTTGCATCCATGGCAAGCTTATTTCCAAATTTTTTCTTTGCCTTCCTTATCAGTGCTTTGCTTCTAACTTGTCAGTGCTTAGACGGTTTCCTGTCTTCTTTATTCGGATTCCTTTTCCATTCTTGAAAGATCACCTCACCTTTTAACCTTGCTGGTAGTTGTTTAGCTGACTGTGATAAAATGAGGAAAATGGTTAGAAAAAAATGAAAGGCGCAATGGCAAAGGTTAAGAGTTTAGCTCAGGCACGGGCGTTGTTTAAAAATAACATCTTGGAAGCCCAGACCAGACGTATTCCACGCATTGGAAACGGTGGAAGGAAGGCTGAATGACTCCCGGCATAATTAAAAGGTGAGGTGAGAGAGTGTTACGCTCGGCGGTCCGCAAGCTATTCCCAAGAACCGGTGCTGTCACCTCCAGCCCGGCCCGAAGAAATGCGCCACGTCCCGATGCAATGAGGGCCCCCTTGCACCACCCATGGCAGCAGCACCGGTCTTGGGCCACCAGAACCTGCGGCCGAGACGCCACCAACAGGGCTCAAGGTGGTGTGATCTCTTTAGGCGCTCATGCGTGCCCAAAGTCTTAATTTAAAGGGATCATGGCAAGAAAACCCCACGGGCCCTTCTGATGAGGTCATTGTCCTGGGCCTATAAAAGGCCACTTTGGTTACTCCAGTGCCTTGGCAATAGGTTGTCTCGCTTTGCCTCCTCATTCCTGGTCCTGATTCTTGTTCCTGGTCCCTGTTCCTGCTGTGCATTCCTGAGTTCCCTTGTCTTATTCCTGATCCTGTTCATCTTGAGTTCTTGTCTACGTGTTCAGTCTTCCTTGTCTGTCTTCAGTGTCTCCTGCACCTGTGGTCCCCATCCTCCTCTTTGTTCCTTGTCTCATTGGATTGGATTGACCTCAGATTGGACTTCTGGCTTGACTTCAGAGTGGACCTCGACGCTGCTTGACCTCTGTCTGCCTCTGACCACTGCCTGAACCTATCTCCTTTTGCCTGCTGCCTGTTTCGACCTCTGCTCATCCTGACTCTGCTTTCTTCACCATGCTGGCTTACAGGGGCGAATTGTAGGAAAATATTGGCCTAGGAGATTTTTTTCAAAACAGGCCCATGGATAATATGTCTGACACCCTTGTGAGTTTTCTGTGCAGATCATGTTTCAACAACTCCCAAAAGCATGCCAAGCCAACCTTTGAGAGGTCCATCATGTGACCTGAAACCAAAATATCTCTATCATAAATTTCACATTTTTTCTTAAATAACTACCATAGACCAGTGATGGGCAAAACTGATCTTCAGTCCCCTTTCCATCCATTCAATTGGTGGCCCCATAGCTGTTTAGTTAAATCTTTCATATAAATATTTCCCTGGAGGTACCCGGATTTGTGACCTGATGTTGCCAATCAACCTGCTCTTAAATTAGTTGCCAAGTAATAAGGCAATTACACTGCCATCCAGTGACTCAGACACACATGTTGTGTTTGTGGCATTGTGGACCCTTGGTCGTTGTGGAGGTGACTCCGCCCATGGGGAGGAGCCCCGTGGGGAACCACAGCGATAGGCTAAACTCAGATAGCAGACATGGAATGAATAGAAGGCTTTATTGTACTGCTGAAGATGGATGATGTGAAGCAGGAAGGGAAGGCACTGAGGTCCGCGAAGTGCCAATACGTTCAACAGTCTCAGATGTAGAATCTCACCCAGATGTTCAAGAGAGGTGGGGACCCACGGTGCAGGCAACGCCGAGCCTGGTGGGTGGAGTTGGAGCACCGGATCGTAGAGGTACTCACAGGAGTGTAGGCATCTTCCTGGTAGTGAGATGGTGGGACCAAAGATCCATGGTACAGGACACATAGACTGGTAGGCCCTCGAGGAGTGAGTTCCTGATAGTCCGAGATCCTGAGAAGAATAAAAGAGAGAGACCCCCAAGGAGCGGTTGTCTCAGTTAGTAGAGGCCCTGAAGGGTGATGGAAGTGAGAGACCCCCGAGGAGCGGGTGTCTTGAGCTTCTAAAGGAGAAAGGCCCTTGGAGTGTAGAGCGGCGTCTAAGCGAGCAGCTTAGAGCGGTCAGAGTAGCATAAACTGAAGTCCTTGCTAACCCAAAGGTGGGAGCAAAGCGGAGGCTTTAAATAGCCAGAGGTATTGACGACATGCGGTGGGGACGCCCCCGAGCATAGGAGATGTGCGCGCGCGCACCCTAGGAGGCCACGGGAGTGAGTATGGCAGACTGGAACGCCCATGGTAAGCTGGAGATGCCGAACACCTCGGCACCTGGCATCTTGCCCAAGGAGGAGGAAAAGGGAAGAAAAGAGGTAAGGCAGAGTGGTCTCAGCCGTCTGCGACCAACGGACACAACACACAAACATACAACACACACTCTCTCTCTCGCTCAGACATATAAACACATTCTGCTGTTGTGCTGCTGCTTATGTGCTCGCTTACTGAATGTTTCCCGCATAATTTTCTTACTGCCATCCTTTCCCCAGCCTGCAGCACCTTGAATACTGTGGGCATTTCTGGTCACTGCATCTCAAAAAGGATATAGTTGCAGGGAAGGGCAACCAAAATGATAAGGGCATGGAACGGCTGCCCTATGAGGAAAGGCTGAAGAGGTTAGGGCTGTTCAGCTTGGAGAAGAGACGGCTGAGGGGGGATATGATAGAGGTCTACAAAATCATGAAAGGACGAACAAGTTAATGTAAATCAGTTATTTACTCTCTTAAATAATAGAAGAACCAGGGGGCACTCCATGAAGTTAGAAAGTAGCTCATTTAAAACAAATCAAAGAAAATTATTTTTCACTCAGCACATAGTTAAGCTCTAGAATTCTTTGCCAGAGGATGTGGTTAGTGCAGTTAGTGTAACTGGGTTTAAAAAAGGTTTGGATAAGTTCCTAGAGGAAAAATCCATAAACTGCTATTATGGTAATTAATAAGCAATAGTAGCTTGTGATGTATCTAATGTTTAGGATCTTCCCAGGTACTTGTGGCCTGGTTTGGCCTCTGTTGGAAGCAGGTTGCTGGGCTTGATGGACCCTTGGTCTGACCCAGTATGGCGTTTCTTCTGTTCTGTTCTTTTCCCTTTCCCACCCCTTCCCTGTACCTTGTCTCTCCAGGAGACTCTCTGGTTCCACATCCAGCTCAGAGCTTAGCCCAGCCACCTAAATCTCCCATCCAGATCTTCTGTATTTCTTTCCGGTGTAAGTGCTACACTCTTATGTATTAAGATCGCTGCCCCGTTACGTTTGGAGGACTCGATACTGCAGACACTTGATTGCACCACTGCTTCTTTAGCTTTTCACGTTCCTCGTCTTTCGTATGTGTTTCTTGCACAAAAATAACATTTCTATTCAACCGGTTAGTGTGGGATAGCACTTTCTCCCTTTTGATGGGGGGGTCCCACGATATAAGAATAATCCGTGACCCCATTTACCTTGCATGTTTTGGCATATTTCCCTTAACCATAATATCTCGCCATGCCCCAGCCTACCCAGCAAGACCCTGACCCCACATAGTGCAATCCAAAAAGTAAAATACTTCATCTGCACATGAAATGCCCCATTAGAAGCTCTACCCAAAGCCCTCCCCACAACTCACCTGTCTTCTGAGAGATCAGGGCACGATTTGATGCCATCCCCCTAGCCTCAGTCACCCCCCAACCTTACAAATAAGGCCCCCACATAAACTCTACCACATGTTTGAAAAGGAAAAAGCTTTAGCCCACAAGTCCCTAATAACAAGAGGGGAAAGGTCGAGTTCAGGAGTTCAGGAGTGGTGCTCCGAGGCAACACTTTCTCGCCTTACAGTGAGTTTCATCTTTTAAAAGTCAAAGAAACTATTAATAATAAGGCAATGTTAGAGGGAGAGGTACAGTCTCTTGCCACTCAAACTAGATCTGTTTAGCTAAATGGGTGAGCAACTTTTATCTGTTTGTCTTCATTCAGGCAACCAAGCTGTAAAACCAACAAGATGATCAGTTCTTCTCGGCTTCATGTGTAATCCCCCCACGTCCACAGCAACTCAGAGTCTTCGCCACTCCTGGCTACATTATTAAAACAATACTCGTTTCAAAACTGGTAAATTACAGAGAGGTCCGCAGGCCCACACTATGGGCCCGTCTGAGGCTCTGTGTGTGATTTATAAAGTCTCTACATTATTCTAGGCTTTTTGGTAAAAAATAGATCCACAAATATAAGGATGAAACAGACAATTTCTATTTGCTCTTCTTTTCCCTTGTCCAGGCTGCAGAGTTAGTAAGAAGCTCCAGCCAACCAGATAGAAGCCGGTTTGTTGGCAGCTTTCTGATTGGTGGGCACAAGCTACAGCTACTTTCTGATTGGTTGTTTTATGAGTTACTCTTTAGCCAGACGCAAGAGATGAAGCTGCTTTTTCAGTGTCGTGATTTTTGTAGCAGACAGCGTCAGTGTTTCCAAAATAAAGTGCACAGAGCTGCCTGCCAGCATCTGTACTCATCGTTGCCAAGAGTTTGGTCTCTCTGTAACCTTTTCCCACCCAAGATACATTTTCATGTAATTTAACTCACCTTCCATGATCTGAGGGCTCCCCCCAAAGCAGATCACAGCAAAACGATATAAACAATGGATAAAAATAATAAAATGCTGTCAAAACTCTACAGCATCCGCACATTTCCAGCCCTTGCCCCAATACAATAAAATATCTAAACCATATGTTTACTGTCAGCACATATTGTACAAAATGTATACATTAAAATATCTAACCATTTAATATCAGAGATCTTCCTATTAGCAAATTAACTGCTTAGTTCCTAAAAAAAAGAAAGGTTTTCAGATGCTAAAACAGTAAATAGTTTGATATATTCTTAAGGGAGTGTGGCTAAGTACTCCAGAAAGCCAGAGCCATGCCAGGAAAAAAATGGGTGATCCTGTCTTAGCTTTCACGATCATTTTACCGCTGGATTTCTCAGTTAAATAGATTCTGTGTTTTAAACTGGATGTTCTAAAAGTCAGGAAGACTTAGTTTTCCACCTAAACAGCAGCTGAAACTGACTCCAGCAGACATAAGTCAGTCCATGCAGTTCCTTTTACACTTTGAGGGCAGCTGCAACCTCCAGCACATTGCACGGGAGGAGGTGGGGCAGAGCATGAATGGTGCTCAGGGTGGGAGGAGGCGGGATCTTCAGGGCCACGCCTCCCTTCGTCACCACGCACCTCTGCCCTCCTGCACAAAACCATCTTGCAGCGGGTTGCATTTTCTGCCTCTCTTGCAGGGCTCCAGTGCAGCAGCTTGCAATAGCCGCTTCCTGCCATTTAGTTGGCTTTGCCATCATTATCTTGCTGTAAAATGTTGCAACCAAATTGGGCACAGGGGTCACACTCAATCCCAGAGCTAAGTCCCTTTCACCAGTCTTTCCAATTCCAGAGTGTGGATTCTTCATTGGGGGGAGGGGGAGGGAGGATTAACCCCCAGGGCACAAGGCATAGAGAGAGGAATGACTTCCTCCTTCTCTCTCGGGTGTATCTTCCTCCTTCTCTCTCAGGTGTATTCACAGTTTCATGATTTCTACTTTCCAGCACTGTATCCTGTACCAAAAGACTCACAGACACTCTATTTATTTTATTTTATTTATTTTTAATTTTTATATACCGACATTCTTACATCCGATGTAAATCATACCGGTTTACATTAAACAGAATAGCAGGAAATAAATTTCCATAGTCTAATACAATGAACATTTCTAATTAAAATTGTTAACAAGCGAAAAGAAAAGGTAAAGAATTGGAATAAAGGTTAAATAACAGAAAAATATAAAAGATTTTTTTTTTTTTTTTTTTTAGAAGCACAAGGGTTGCACGAAGGGGTGTATAAAAAAGAAAGCCCCTTTGTCACGCCCCTTCGGCGCACGACGCACGGCGCGCGGCGCCTGATGGCGAGGTGCTCTTCACCCGTCGTGGGGGAGTTAAAAAAAAACCCCAAACTGTACTGTAACCAAATCTGCAAAGCCAGTGGCAGCAATCTTCTCCTTCCTGTTCCTCCACCTTTCCTTCCAGGTGGTGGAAGCTGGGCTCCCAGTGGGGGTGCTGTGTCTCCTTTCCCAGGGACCTCTCTGGTAGAGAAGTCCCGCCAGCAGCAAAACTGTGCCCTGCACCTCTTTCTCCCAGGAAGGAATGGTGGGTGAACATTTCCCCCAAGCAAAAAGAACAAAAATCTTCTCCAAAACACAACAGGCACTGCTAGCCCCCCACAGCTCTTTTCTCTGACTTCCTCCGGGCTCCCAGAGGCACTCACTAGTTACCCAGCTAAATGAATATTTGGACACATTTCTGGCTAAATGTTACCCAAACGTCTTATCCAGCTACAATGTAGCCAGATAAAGCAGGAGCTACATTAGCCAGAGAAATTATCCGGCTAACTCCGATATTCAGAGTTAACTGGTTAACTTCTCCGGCTAAGCCCGATCGTGCTGTAGAGCTGCCCTAAAGTTATGCAGCTGCACCAGTATTGAATAACCCTCCAAAGTTAGCCAGAGAAGTTTATCCAGCTAAATCTGATATCCAGAGAGTGACTGAATATGCACCCCACAGATTCGACAACAATCTTTCTCCCCACTGAGACAACCCCTTCCGGGCCAGTTGGATACCGGGCAGGAATACACCTCCTTCCCCTCTCCCAGGAATCAGGCTCTGGGGCCTAATTTCTGAGATTGGGCAATGTCCAAAATGCATTGCTCTCTCTTCCAAAGTTAACTCAAAACGCTCGCACTGCTTTCCCACTGTGCCTGCTTTTACACAGGCTGGCACGAGCAATCTGGTCACTGTCAGTCTGCCCCTGCATCCTAAAACGCTCGCACTGCTTTCCCACTGTGCCTGCTTTTACACAGGCTGGCACGAGCAATCTGGTCGCTGTCAGTCTGCCCCTGCATCCTAAAATGCTCGCACTGCTTTCCCCCTGTGCCTGCTTTTACACAGGCTGGCACGAGCAATCTGGTCACTGTCAGTCTGCCCCTGCATCCTAAAACACTCGCACTGCTTTCCCACTGTGCCTGCTTTTACACAGGCTGGCACGAGCAATCTGGTCACTGTCCCTGCATCCTAATTCTGGGCTTCTGCTGGGGACATACAGTGGAGACCTGGGGGGGGGGGGTCTCGACACCCTGATCGCCACTTCTGCCATGTGGAAAAGTATATTTACAATAAACTGATGGTGCGTTAGATGAAAAGCCAGCCTCGTAGAATGGTTCTGAACATTTCCAGATGCAAGCTTTCAGGGTTACAAAGCTTGCCCTTTATGCATTTGTTAGCCCCAAAAAGTGTCCTCTCTACCCAACTACTTTGTTGGGTTTCTTTGAACTAATTTTATTTTGGGTGAACTAGTATTCCCTGTGTTATTGTATATGTGTTGATGGAAAACAATTAGACTAGAAAACTAGCCTGTGAGAGAACCTGGTGCTGGTCCCAGGGGACAGTCATCCCCTTCCTGACACCGCTGTTGATGGGAGACAGGAAGGAAGCCATCGTGGGTAGTTCTTTAGCCCCCTAACCAGCTGATAATGCCATTCCATATCGGTCCCACAGCAGTGCCCTGGTATACTTAATTCATCCATTGTTTATCAGGAATGTTTTATAAAATCCCTTCCATTCTGCTCCTGCTATAACAACTACAGTCATTTAAATTATATGTAGGACACTTCCTAATCAACAAAGCCTTCTGTTGTACATTTGTGTCAATCTTCTTCTCATTACATATTTAAAAAAACAGAAGTCAGGATTACGTTATAGATAAAAGTAGGACAGAAGGGATTAAAGTAGCTGCGTACGTGGGAATGTCTTTACAAAGTGACGGAAGGAGCTCTCGCGTGTGCTTCATGTTTCAGAATCTGAAGAAGGCACCCATGCGATCTTGAAAGCTCAAGTTCCATATTCTCTGGACAATTCTTACCCTGCTGCAAAAAAAAGATATCACAGCCCATAAACAATCTTGTACTGAGTAACTAAAGCCAAAAGGATCAACGTGGTATCCTTATTGTTCTGTGGAGAGACACCTTCGGCTGAAAATAGGATTCCTCCAGCGTCTCCAAAAATTGTTCAATAATACCTAACAGCATGTGCCAAAAACTGCAGGCAAAGTGTTGCATACTCTGTCATTAAAGGTACACTGGGAGGACAACTTTCAGACAAATTTCTGCAGTGGCAGATCTACACTAGTATTTAAAATGCGTGTGTATGATACATGCGTCTAATATATAATAGGCGTATCTCTCCCCCACAGCATACAAGTGTATATGGGCGTACATGCAAATGCATGCAAAGCATTGAAACTGCGTATATCAATGCATTGAATGTGCATACTTTTCTACCCATTTTAAAAAAATATACATGTATATGTTTTAAGCATGAAAGTAAAGTAGGACTTACTCATATAAAACTCAATTTAGGCACGTAAGTCGGACAATTTTAAAACATGCGTGCAAAAATTAAATTAACCAGTTTACCAATTAGTCTACCAGTTTTCCCAGTCCTTCTCCAGTTCAAGACCTTCCTGGTTCTTCAGCACAAACTCTCCTAATTCATCTAGACCTCCCATCTGGCCAATAGTGCAGAGTAAACACGTGTGATATCACTCATGCCAGATAATTATAAGGTGTAAAAATACACAAGTAAGTTGACAAATGTACTATTACAATTACTATTTAACATTTCTATAGCCCTGCTCAACCTAAACAGCACTGTACAAACACATAAGAGACAGTCCCTGCTCCATAGAGCTCACAATCTAATCAAGACAAACATACAGGTCAACAGACAATTGTTAAAATTAGTTAATGAGGCTGAAGGCAGACCAACAGAGTTAAGATTTAAAAACAGGTTCAAAAAGTTGGGTATTTAGATGGAATTGAAACAAGATGAGAGAGGTAGCATGATGCACCAGCTCAGGAAGTCTATTCCAAACACATGGTGTGTGTTTTTTTAAAATAGCAACTTACATGTTAAAACAGTAACTTTTAAACAGGTGCACATTTGCCAGCTCGCACCCAGGAATGTGGCTATTTTATAATATGTGCATGTATATGTGCACATGTTATAAAATAGCCTGACCGCATGCACAATTTTAAGTGGGTGTGCTCCCTTGCATGCAAATGCCACTTCTACCATGTAAGTGGAGGGATTTTAATAGACACGTGCATTGATGCATTACCAGTTTTCACAATTCATTCATCCACAATTCATTCATCCTTGTTTAATAGCCACCCTTCTCCCCTGTTAGCCCCAACCATTAAATGCCCACCAATCTCTGTATTTTTTTTTGTTTTGTTTTATGACTTCAACGCCATCCATAGAAGAAGTAAAGTTACACAGCAGAGGACCCTGGTGCACACCTGTGCATGCAAGAATTTATGTACAAATTTCAAGGTGAAATTCCGGAATGCCCAAGCCCTGCCCAGACCACACCCATGACCCTCCCCCTTTTAAAAAAATTTGTGTGCGCGGAGTGGGGGATACGTACGTAACCGGGCTGCTTTTAAAAATCTGTTCAGCATACGCCAGCCTGACATATTCACACACCCCCTGACTGATGCGAGCACTGGGCTTTTAAAATTCACCTTTAAGCATTGGCCCCGCTGGGAATGTCCCTAGGTCGCCCCTTTTTTATATGCGAAACTGGAATTATGCACATAGTTTTTACTTTTATAAAATACAGAATACATGAGTATTCTGTATTGGGCATCCAAATGGCAGATGAAATTTAATGTGGATAAGTGCAAGGTGATGCATATAGGGAAAAATAACTCATGCTATAGTTATACAATGTTGGGTTCCATATTAGGTGCTACAACCCAAGAAAGAGATCTGGGTGTCATAGTGGATAACACATTGAAATCGTCGGTTCAGTGTGCTGCGGCAGTCAAAAAAGCAAACAGAATGTTGGGAATTATTAGAAAGGGAATGGTGAATAAAACGGAAAAGTTTGGAGAAGAGACGGCTGAGGGGGGCTATGATAGAGGTGTTTAAAATCATGAGAGGTCTAGAACGGGTAGATGTGAATCGGCTATTTACTCTTTTGGATAATAGAAAGACTAGGGGGCACTCCATGAAGTTAGCATGTGGCACATTTAAAACTAATCGGAGGAAGTTCTTTTTTACTCCAATCCTTAATTTTCTCTAAAATTGACTACTGTAACTCTCTCCTTCTTGGACTCCCTGCCACCCACATCAAACCTCTCCAACTCCTTCAAAACGCTACCGCTCGCATCCTCACTAATGTAAGAAAAAAAGACCACATTACCCCCACCCTCATTGATCTCCACTGGCTTCCCATTCACTCACGAATTATTTACAAGACGCTTACCCTCA
The DNA here is from genome assembly GCF_901001135.1 of Rhinatrema bivittatum. Lineage (NCBI taxonomy): Eukaryota > Metazoa > Chordata > Amphibia > Gymnophiona > Rhinatrematidae > Rhinatrema > Rhinatrema bivittatum. The sequence continues at coordinate 120,354,140 of NC_042624.1, forward strand.
TCCACAAAAGTATCACCAACGAGCATTACAACTGGCTAAACCCACCTTTCCTTCCTCGTACCTCCACTAGACCTACCCGTTCATCACTCCAAGGAACCCTTATTGCTCCTTCCATAAAATCCACAAGACTCATTTCCACCACCAATAGAGCCCTTTCCCTCGCAGGCCCCTCCCTTTGGAATTCAATGCCTCTTCACCTACGCACAGAATCCTCCACTCCCACTTTCAAAAAGAATCTCAAAACCTGGCTCTTCCTCCAAGCATACCCCCAATCCTTTTCACCACCTACTAACACTCTCACCCAACCTTCATCTCTCACCAATACCCCCCTAAAATCCTTTAATCCCCCCCAGGAACCACACCCTACACTTAACCCCCTTTCCCTCTAAGAACCTCAAACACTTCATTCAACCCTTACTTTAAAATAATGTGTCTGTTTTTATCTGCACTTATACAATTCCATATATAACCAATGTACATACCATCTGCTCCTCAAATCCATGTATATATCTTATCCTTATGTATCTGTTCTCACCCTCCCCCACCCCCCCCCTCTTGTCTCTATCCCTCCTTCCCCAAGTTTTTTAGTTATCTGCTTTGTTACTGTGTTACATATTGTTCTTTGTAAAGGCCTCGCCTATATATTCCTTGTTTATAAGTTACTTGTAAACCGGCACGATGTGCAAACGGTTGCCGGTATATAAAATAAAATAAATAAATAAATACTCAACGCACAATTAAACTCTGGAATTTGCTACCAGAGGATGTGGTTAGGGCAGTTAGTATAGCTGTGTTTAAAAAAGGATTGGATAATTTCTTAGAGGAGAAGTCCATTACCTGCTATTCATTAAGTTCACTTAGAGAATAGCCACTGCCATTAGCAATTGGTAACATGGAATAGACTTAGTTTTTGGGTACTTGCCAGGTTCTTATGGCCTGGATTGGCCACTGTTGGAGGCAGGATGCTGGGCTTGATGGACCCTTGGTCTGACCCAGTATTGCATGTTCTTATGATCTTATGAGTAGATGCTACTTATGCACCTACAGTATTGGGCACAACCTGTGAGGGGATGTCACTGCTTGGGAGCTGGATGTCTGGTTAGGGGCGGCACAGTACACTGTGAGCTGCACAATTCCCCAGTACAGATTTCAGGAAGGCTCTGAAACCCTTCTCCCTCCATCGCTGTGACATACAGGACAGCACATGCCCAAAGGAACAGGACATGTCAGGCGAACACCACAGGGAAAGGGTAAAAAACAAAACGCAAGGTTTTCTTGCCTCTTGACCCTAATGGAAAGTTCTCCCCTTTGCCAAAAAGGCTAAAGAAAGCCCTTTTAGGATGGAGGTGGCTAGCAGAGGGGGAAGCTGGTGCATCAAATTCTTGTAACATGGCAAAGCCCCCGCTGCTGTCAGAAAGATGCTCTCGCATCAGGGAGGCAGCGTCCTCTTGCTATTTTCTTTTCCATCTGGGAAGAGATCCAAATGTGTCGGGCTTCCCCACGAGGACTCCGTTTGGCTCTGGGCTCAGAGCCTGGAGGAGTGACCGACTGACTCCAGGTCATCGGGTCCTGGTTTTACCCCCATGGCAGCTATGGACGTTTATTTCCATTCCCTGTAAGGAAAGCAGGCACTGCACGTGCAGAGGTGCATGGAGGTAAAACCAGAACCAGCTCCGCCTGCCCAGGCAATGCCTTCTAGCAGGGATCTTCAGCACCAGCCTTGCAGGGCCACGAACCTGCCTTCTTTTCAGGATTTCTGCAATAAATAGGCAAAGCTAAATGTACTTACATTAGGTATAAAGACAAGCTTCGTTTGCACATCGACTACCCTGAAAAGCTAACCGGTTCCCACCTCTGCCACTGGCTCTGAACAAATCACTTTATCCCTTTCTTTCAGCTCTGATTCCAGCTCTGTCACTGACTCCCTGTGAGCCTGAGCAAACCATTTTATCCCATGGTCAGGGCTGGATTTAAGATGATGCCTTCCCCTTCTTTTGGAAAGCAAAGTGGGAGTCACAGTTTTTGGACACCTGCCTATGTTGCCTGTGCCTAAAACCAGCCCTGCCTGTACCTCAGTTCTAATCCTAGCTCTGTCAGTCAGTTTCTCCCCCTGTGCTTCAATTCTAATCCCAGCTCTTCACTGACTCTCTTGGTGTGATCATGGACAAATCCCGTTATCTCCCTGGCCTCAGTTCTAATCCCAGCTCTGGCAGTCAGTTTCTCCCCTGTGCCTCAGTTCTAATCCCAGCTCTGTCAGTCAGTTTCTCCCCTGTGCCTTAGTTCTAATCCCAGCTCTGTCAGTCAGTTTCTCCCCTGTGCCTCAATTCTAATCCCAGCTCTTCACTGACTCTCTTGTGTGATCATGGACAAATCCCGTTATCTGCCTGGCCTCAGTTCTAATCCCAGCTCTGTCACTGATACTGACTCTATGACACTGAGAAGATCATTTTGTTTCCCTGAACTTCAATTCTAATCGCAACGGTGTCACTGACTTTCTGAGTGTGACCCTGGACAAGTCTCTTCATCATTCTGCACCTCCGTTCTAATCTCAGGTCAGTCATTGATCCCCTGTTTGATCTTGAGCAAGTCACTTTATCTGTTCCTCAGGTCTAATCCCAGCTCTGTCACTGATTCTGTGAACCCGAGATCATTTTAATTCCCAGTGTTTCAGTTTTAATTTCAGCTCTGTGTCTGACCCTGGACAAATTACTTTATCTCCAAGTCACTCATTCCTAATCCCAGTTTTGTGGGACCCTGGACAAGACATGTTATCTCCCTATGCCTGAGGTCTAATCCCAGCTCCGTCACTGTCTATGTGAGCGTAGACAAGCCACTTTAGCTCTCCATACTTCAATTGTTCATTCCAGTTTTTGCTAGGGACCAGCTTTGTGAATGTGAGGGCAGGGCCGGCTGTAGGGGACTGCACATGGCGCCTCCGTTAGGGGAGCCCTGATGACAGGGCCTCGTCACCTGCAGCGTTGCCCCCTGGCCACGGAGGGCACTGTTAGCGGTTGTTGCACAGGGGGAGCCGCTGGCGCCCAGATGATCACAATAAAAGGTGCTTTTCCTCCACCCTCTTTTTTGGAAGACAGCGCACAGTGTAAAATAAATAATCCTTCCTGAAGGAGCTACTGCGAATCGAAAGCATGTTGGGCTCTTTTACATAGAAAAGGGGCTTTAGCAGCTAGAAATGATTACTAAAACCAGTGCTATATACAGTGCCATGCCTCGGAGGCTAGGGGAAGCCTTGGCAGCACTGTCTTTTCACATCGGGGATAAGTCGTGATTAAACACACACTCACACACACACACACAGACACACACGCACACACACACACACACACAGACACAGACACACACACACACACACACTCACACACACACACACAGACACACGCACACACACACACACAGACACAGACACACACACACTCACACAGACACACACAGACACACACGCACATGCACGCACGCACACACAGACACAGACACACACACACACACACACTCACACACACACACACAGACACACACGCACTCACACACACACACACACACACACATACATACATACACACACACAGAGACACAGACACACACACACACACATACATACATACACACACACAGAGACACAGACACACACACACACACACACACATACATACAGACACACACACACACACACACACAAATATACACACACATACACACACACACACAGACACAGACACACACACACTCACACACAGAGACACACGCCGCTTCTAGCCCCCAGAGACAGCCCTTTCTCGGGAGAATCTGCATGCGCATTTAATTACAAAAGCAAACTCAATGAGGTAAGCGGGGGCCATTGTCCTGCCACTTAGTCCCCTATTAACAGTGGCGCACGAAATGCAATTGAGGCCGCTCTCGGTCAATGCTTTTCCGAGCCATTGCACTTCTCCCCTTCGCAGAAACCAGGGGCAATGTCTAGGCCAGGCCGAGGCAGAATGGCGCCCCGTAAATGCCCGTCGGCTGGGACAATGGGGCATGAGAGGAGCCCCCGGTGCAAGTCCTCCCCCCACCCTGCGCAGCCAGCTCAGATCCACGTCATTAGGTAAAGTTGCTGAGTCCCTTCAAACGCCTTTTAAGTAGCCACAGTTGCCACTTACTGAATAAGACAAAGAGGCTCATTAAACTGGAAGTGCTTTACACTTCCTCAGGCTCCTTGGGCACAAGGTGATAAGACTGTACTCAATACTCATTAGCAGACACCCTTTGAATTGCAAAAGAGATCCCTGAAATGCCACTTCACAAAAAGCCTGCGTGTGAAGGCAAATATGCAGGATCCTGCTTTGGGTCCCGGGCCAGGAGAGACAAGAGATAGCAAAACCGCAGACGCTTCCATTAATACGGCCGTGCAGACACCTGACAAAATGCTTAATAAAGCTGAAGGGAGGTGAAATCCATAAACAACAGAGTTAAGCTGCAAAATTCTGGCCCATCCCCCCCCCCCCCCCACACCCCCACACCCCCACTACACTGTAAGGTCTGCTCCCCATCACGCTTTCACCCTTCCTTACACTGTAAACTTGATCCCCCTCCCACACAATCTGTCACCATTACACTAAGATCTGCTCCCCCAGCCATCCTTTCACCATTACACTGTAAGGTCTGCTCTCCCAGCCATCCTTTCACCATTACACTGTAAGGTCTGCTCCCCATCACGCTTTCACACCCTTCCTTACACTGTAAACTTGATCCCCCTCCCACACAATCTGTCACCATTACACTAAGATCTGCTCCTTCAGCCATCCTTTCACCATTACACTGTAAGGTCTGCTCCCCCAGCCATCCTTTCACCATTACACTGTAAGGTCTGCTCCCCCAGCCTTCCTTTCACCATTACACTGTAAGGTCTGCTCCCCCAGCCATCCTTTCACCATTACACTGTAAGGTCTGCTCTCCCAGCCATCCATTCACCATTACACTGTAAGGTCTGCTCCCCCAGCCATCCTTTCACCATTACACTGTAAGGTCTGCTCTCCCAGCCATCCATTCACCATTACACTGTAAGGTCTGCTCCCCCAGCCATCCTTTCACCATTACACTGTAAGGTCTTCTCCCCCAGCCATCCTTTCACCATTACACTGTAAGGTCTGCTCTCCCAGCCATCCTTTCACCATTACACTGTAAGGTCTGCTCCCCCAGCCATCCTTTCACCATTACACTAAGGTCTGCTCCTTCAGCCATCCTTTCACCATTACACTGTAAGGTCTGCTCCTCCAGCCTTCCTTTCACCATTACACTGTAAGGTCTGCTCCCCCAGCCATCCTATCACCATTACACTGTAAGGTCTGCTCCCCCAGCCATCCTATCACCATTACACTGTAAGGTCTGCTCCCCCAGCCATCCTTTCACCATTACACTAAGGTCTGCTCCTTCAGCCATCCTTTCACCATTACACTGTAAGGTCTGCTCCCCCAGCCATCCTTTCACCATTACACTGTAAGGTCTGCTCCCCCAGCCAACCTTTCACCATTACACTGTGAGATCTGCTCCTTCAGCCATCCTTTCACCATTACACTGTAAGGTCTGCTCCCCCAGCCATCCTTTCACCATTACACTGTAAGGTCTGCTCCCCCAGCCAACCTTTCACCATTACACTGTGAGATCTGCTCCTTCAGCCATCCTTTCACCATTACACTGTAAGGTCTGCTCTCCCAGCCATCCTTTCACCATTACACTGTGAGATCTGCTCCTTCAGCCATCCTTTCACCATTACACTGTGAGATCTGCTCCTTCAGCCATCCTTTCACCATTACACTGTAAGGTCTGCTCCTCCAGCCTTCCTTTCACCATTACACTGTAAGGTCTTCTCTCCCAGCCATCCTTTCACCATTACACTGTGAGATCTGCTCCTTCAGCCATCCTTTCACCATTACACTGTAAGGTCTGCTCCCCCAGCCATCCTATCACCATTACACTGTAAGGTCTGCTCCCCCAGCCAACCTTTCACCATTACACTGTGAGATCTGCTCCTTCAGCCATCCTTTCACCATTACACTGTAAGGTCTTCTCCCCCAGCCATCCTTTCACCATTACACTGTAAGGTCTGCTCCTCCAGCCTTCCTTTCACCATTACACTGTAAGGTCTGCTCTCCCAGCCATCCTTTCACCATTACACTGTAAGGTCTGCTCCCCCAGCCAACCTTTCACCATTACACTGTGAGATCTGCTCCTTCAGCCATCCTTTCACCATTACACTGTAAGGTCTGCTCCCCCAGCCATCCTATCACCATTACACTGTAAGGTTTGCTCCCCCAGCCAACCTTTCACCATTACACTGTGAGATCTGCTCCTTCAGCCATCCTTTCACCATTACACTGTAAGGTCTGCTCCCCCAGCCATCCTTTCACCATTACACTGTAAGGTCTGCTCCTCCAGCCATCCTTTCACCATTACACTGTAAGGTCTGCTCCCCCAGCCATCCTTTCACCATTACACTGTAAGGTCTGCTCCCCCAGCCAACCTTTCACCATTACACTGTGAGATCTGCTCCTTCAGCCATCCTTTCACCATTACACTGTAAGGTCTGCTCCTCCAGCCTTCCTTTCACCATTACACTGTAAGGTCTGCTCTCCCAGCCATCCTTTCACCATTACACTGTAAGTTCTGCTCCCCCAGCCATCCTTTCACCATTACACTGTAAGGTCTGCTCCCCCAGCCAACCTTTCACCATTACACTGTAAGGTCTGCTCCCCCAGCCAACCTTTCACCATTACACTGTAAGGTCTGCTCCCCAGCCATCCTTTCACCATTACACTGTAAGGTCTGCTCTCCCAGCCATCCTTTCACCATTACACTGTAAGGTCTGCTCCCCCAGCCATCCTTTCACCATTACACTGTAAGGTCTGCTCCCCCAGCCTTCCTTTCACCATTACACTGTAAGGTCTGCTCTCCCAGCCATCCTATCACCATTACACTGTAAGGTCTGCTCCCCCAGCCATCCTTTCACCATTGCACTGTAAGGTCTGCTCTCCCAGCCTTCCTTTCACCATTACACTAAGGTCTGCTACTTCAGCCATCCTTTCACCATTACACTGTAAGGTCTGCTCCTTCAGCCATCCTTTCACTATTACACTGTAAGGTCTGCTCTCCAAGCCATCCTTTCAACATTACACTGTAAGGTCTGCTCCTTCAGCCATCCTTTCACCATTACACTGTAAGGTCTGCTCCCCCAGCCAACCTTTCACCATTACACTGTAAGGTCTGCTCTCCCAGCCATCCTTTCACCATTACACTGTAAGGTCTGCTCTCCCAGCCATCCTTTCACCATTACACTGTAAGGTCTGCTCCCCCAGCCAACCTTTCACCATTACACTGTAGGGTCTGCTGCTCCTTCAGCCATCCTTTCACCATTACACTGTAAGGTCTGCTCTCCCAGCCATCCTTTCACCATTACACTGTAAGGTCTGCTCTCCCAGCCATCCATTCACCATTACACTGTAAGGTCTGCTCCCCCAGCCATCCTTTCACCATTACACTGTAAGGTCTGCTCTCCAAGCCATCCTTTCACCATTACACTGTAAGGTCTGCTCCTTCAGCCATCCTTTCACCATTACACTGTAAGGTCTGCTCCTTCAGCCATCCTTTCACCATTACACTGTAAGGTCTGCTCTCCCAGCCTTCCTTTCACCATTGCACTGTAAGGTCTGCTCTCCCAGCCATCCTTTCACCATTACACTGTAAGGTCTGCTCCTCCAGCCAACCTTTCACCATTACACTGTAAGGTCTGCCCTCCCAGCCATCCTTTCACCATTGCACTGTAAGGTCTGCTCTCCCAGCCATCCTTTCACCATTACACTGTAAGGTCTGCTGCTCCTTCAGCCATCCTTTCACCATTACACTGTAAGGTCTGCTCTCCCAGCCATCCTTTCACCATTACATTGTAAGGTCTGCTCCTTCAGCCATCCTTTAACCATTTCACTGTAAGGTCTGCTCTCCCAGCCATCCTTTCACCATTACACTGTAAGGTCTGCTCCCCCAGCCATCCTTTCACCATTACACTGTAAGGTCTGCTCCCCCAGCCATCCTTTCACCATTACACTGTAAGGTCTGCTCTCCCAGCCATCCTTTCACCATTACACTGTAAAGTCTGCTCTCCCAGCCATCCTTTCACCATTACACTGTAAGATCTGCTCTCCCAGCCATCCTTTCACCATTACACTGTAAGGTCTGCTGCTCCTTCAGCCATCCTTTCACCATTACACTGTAAGGTCTGCTCCCCCAGCCAACCTTTCACCATTACACTGTAAGGTCTGCTCCTCCAGCCATCCTTTCACCATTACACTGTAAGGTCTGCTCCCCCAGCCATCCTTTCACCATTACACTGTAAGGTCTGCTCTCCCAGCCATCCTTTCACCATTACACTGTAAGGTCTGCTCCCCCAGCCAACCTTTCACCATTACACTGTAAGGTCTGCTTCCCCAGCCAACCTTTCACCATTACACTGTAAGGTCTGCTCCCCCAGCCAACCTTTCACCATTACACTGTAAGGTCTGCTCTCCCAGCCATCCTTTCACCATTACACTGTAAGGTCTGCTCTCCCAGCCATCCTTTCACCATTACATGGTAAGGTCTGCTCTCCCAGCCTTCCTTTCACTATTACACTGTAAGGTCTGCTCTCCCAGCCATCCTTTCACCATTACTTTGTAAGGTCTGCTCCTTCAGCCATCCTTTAACCATTTCACTGTAAGGTCTGCTCCCCCAGCCATCCTTTCACCATTACACTGTAAGGTCTGCTCCCCCAGCCATCCTTTCACCATTACACTGTAAAGTCTGCTCCCACAGCCATCCTTTCACCATTACACTGTAAGGTCTGCTCCCCCAGCCATCCTTTCACCATTACACTGTAAAGTCTGCTCTCACAGCCATCCTTTCACCATTACACTGTAAGGTCTGCTCCCCCAGCCTTCCTTTCACCATTACACTGTAAGGTCTGCTCCTTCAGCCATCCTTTCACCATTACACTGTAAGGTCTGCTCCCACAGCCATCCTTTCACCATTACACTGTAAGGTCTGCTCCCACAGCCATCCTTTCACCATTACACTGTAAGGTCTGCTCCCACAGCCATCCTTTCACCATTACACTGTAAGGTCTGCTCCCCCAGCCTTCCTTTCACCATTACACTGTAAGGTCTGCTCCCACAGCCATCCTTTCACCATTACACTGTAAGGTCTGCTCCCCCAGCCTTCCTTTCACCATTACACTGTAAGGTCTGCTCCTTCAGCCATCCTTTCACCATTACACTGTAAGGTCTGCTCCTTCAGCCATCCTTTCACCATTACACTGTAAGGTCTGCTCTCCCAGCCTTCCTTTCACCATTACACTGTAAGGTCTGCTCTCCCAGCCATCCTTTCACCATTACACTGTAAGGTCTGCTCCCACAGCCATCCTTTCACCATTACACTGTAAGGTCTGCTCCCCCAGCCATCCTTTCACCATTAAACTGTAAGGTCTGCTCTCCCAGCCTTCCTTTCACCATTACAGGGTAAGGTTTGTTACCCCAGTCGTCCTTTAATCATGGCACTGCCAGGACAATGCTCTCAGCATTGCCCTCAAAGTTTCCAGCACAGGGGGAAACAAGTGATGAAACCTCATTGCTGTGTTGTTTTGTGTCACTCAGAGGAGGTTGTTTAACTTGTTGAGCAGCTGTTGTAGCTTTCATCTGAAGAAAGAAAGAGGCTGTCAATGGGGTGACTCATCAGGGATGGGACATTTGCAATAATATATTTTAATATGGAATATTGTTTTCATTATACTCTGAAGCTTCTGTTAGGAAGTGTCTCCCTTCCTGTAAATAAACAGCTTTTATCTGTTTTTGTACCTGCGCCCTTGTAATATCAAAATTACTAGGGGTAGCTGAGACCAGTCATCTGCACAGTAACTGGAAGGACTGGTTGGGAAAGGGCAAATTACAGATCACTGTGACTTTATGGCTCTCCTAATAATGAGAATCTGTCAAAAAGGCATCTCTCAGCAGAGAGGACTCCCCAAAAAGACATCTCTCAGCAGAGAGGACTCCCCAAAAAGACATCTCTCGGCAGAGAGGACTCCCCAAAAAGACATCTCTCAGCAGAGAGGACTCCCAAAAAGACATCTCTCGGCAGAGAGGACTCCACAAAAAGACATCTCTCGGCAGAGAGGACTCCCAAAAAGACATCTCTCAGCAGAGAGGACTCCCCAAAAAGACATCTCTCGGCAGAGAGGAATCCCAAAAAGACATCTCTCGGCAGAGAGGACTCCCCAAAAAGACATCTCTCGGCAGAGAGGACTCCCAAAAAGACATCTCTCAGCAGAGAGGACTCCCCAAAAAGACATCTCTCAGCAGAGAGGACTCCCCAAAAAGACATCTCTCGGCAGAGAGGACTCCCCAAAAAGACATCTCTCGGCAGAGAGGAATCCCAAAAAGACATCTCTCGGCAGAGAGGACTCCCCAAAAAGACATCTCTCAGCAGAGAGGACTCCCCAGTATTTTTTCTCAGTTTTGAATGACAAAGAGGGAAAAGACGGATGTAGCAAAAACGATTCTGAAAAGACGCAATCTCCTGCAGGCAGTCCAACTGGTAGAGCTGACAGCTGGGAGATATCCTTTACTTCAGCAGAATAGGCAGGGACAGCAGGGCAGATCGGTGGCCAAATGGTCCTTACCTGCTATGTTGCAGTGCATGTTAGAGAAAGAATAATAGAGGCAGGGCTCGATTTACCTTTTAAGTTCCCCTAGATACAGAAGCAGAGAGAATGCTGGGGTAGGGGCGTTCTTTCTCTGAATCTGCCCTGTGGTGAAAGGAGCTCTCCTATTCTTCTTCACTTTCTCTCAAGCACCGTTCACTCCCTCATAGGCACAGGAGAGGGCCCCTGGGGAATTAGTTTTGCAGTGCCCCGACTGCCAGCAGCCCACAAGCCCCTGCACCTTTAAGGTGGCAGATCTAATGGGGGCGCTGGCACACAGGTTGAGCTGTGCTTGCTGGGCCAGGGAAGGAGGTGCCAGTGATGGGTTTAGGTCATGGCCACCCCTGGGCCCAATTGGTGCTATCGCCCTGCAACACCCCCACCACCCGTAAGGTAGGACAAGAGGGTGCAGAAGATCCAAGCTGCAATCCCACAGATTCTGCAGCAGAAATTAAACACTGAAGCAAACTGGCAAATCTTTCCAGCTTTTATTTTACATTAAATATAAAGTCGTTTCCCCTCCCTCCTTGCTTCTGTTTAGTTTAACTGTGAATGCTACATTGTGCTCTGCACTGAACAACTTGTTTGGAAGTTGCGGGATGTAAAATGCAATGAACACATTTTTATGGGGTGAGGAAAAGAATCTCAAGCATCAGCACAGGGAGGGATGCGGAGAGGAGAAGAGGACCAGATATGGGGAGAGGGGGATAGAACCAGGGATAATGAGAGGAGGAGAGGACCAAGGATGGAGAGAGGACCAGAGACAGGGAGAGGAGAAGGAGCGAGGGAAAGGACCAGGATTAGGCAAAGGATAAGGAGAGAGCGAGAGGATAGGGATGGGGAGAGGGGAAGAGGACCAGATATGGGGAGAGGGGGATAGAACCAGGGATAATGAGAGGAGGAAAGGACCAAGGATGGAGAGAGGACCAGAGACAGGGAGAGGAGAAGGAGCGAGGGAAAGGACCAGGATTAGGCAGAGGATAAGGAGAGGGCGAGAGGATAGGGATGGGGAGAGGGGAAGAGGACCAGATATGGGGAGAGGAGGATAAGACAAGGGACAGAGATAGGAGGAAAGGACCAAGGATGGAGAGAGGACCAGGGATAGAGAGAGGAGGAGAGGACCAAGGATGTGGAGAGGAGAAGGAGAAGGAGAAGGAGCAAGGGAGAGGACCACAATTAGGCAGAGGATAAGGATAAGTCGAGATGATAGAGATGGGAAGAGGGGAAGAGGACCAGAAATGGGGAGAAGAGAAGAGGGGGAGGACCAGAGATAGGAAAAGGAGGAGAGGGAGAGAGGACCAAGGAAAAGGAGAGGAGAAGGAAATGGAGTGAGGGAGAGGACCAGGGATAGGCAAAGGAGCAGGAGAGGGTGCTTATCCCACAGAGGATCCTTAGCTGTGGGGGAGTGATGGGGTAAAGCCTGGGATAAGCACAGAGGATCCTTAGCTGTGGGGGAGTGAGGGGTAAAGCCTGGGATAAGCACAGAGGATCCTTAGCTGTGGGAGGGAGTGAGAGGTAAAGCCTGGATAAGCACAGAGGATCCTTAGCTGTGGGGGAGTGAGGGGTAAAGCCTGGGATAAGCACAGAGGATCCTTAGCTGTGGGAGGGAGTGAGAGGTAAAGCCTGGGATAAGCACAGAGGATCCTTAGCTGTGGGGGAGTGAGGGGTAAAGCCTGGGATAAGCACAGAGGATCCTTAGCTGTGGGGGAGTGAGAGGTAAAGCCTGGGATAAGCACAGAGGATCCTTAGCTGTGGGGGAGTGAGAGGTAAAGCCTGGGATAAGCACAGAGGATCCTTAGCTGAGGGGGAGTGAGGGGTAAAGCCTGGGATAAGCACAGAGGATCCTTAGCTGTGAGGGAGTGAGAGGTAAAGCCTGGGATAAGCACAGAGGATCCTTAGCTGAGGGAGAGTGAGGGGTAAAGCCTGGGATAGGCACAGAGGATCCTTAGCTGTGAGGGAGTGAGAGGTAAAGCCTGGGATAAGCACAGAGGATCCTTAGCTGTGGGGGAGTGAGAGGTAAAGCCTGGGATAAGCACAGAGGATCCTTAGCTGTGGGGGAGTGAGAGGTAAAGCCTGGGATAAGCACAGAGGATCCTTAGCTGTGAGGGAGTGAGGGGTAAAGCCTGGGATAAGCACAGAGGATCCTTAGCTGAGGGGGAGTGAGGGGTAAAGCCTGGGATAGGCACAGAGGATCCTTAGCTGGGTGGGAGAGAGGAGTAAAGCCTGGGATAAGCACAGAGGATCCTTAGCTGTGGGGAGTGAGAGGTAAAGCCTGGGATAAGCACAGAGGATCCTTAGCTGAGGGGGAGTGAGGGGTAAAGCCTGGGATAGGCACAGAGGATCCTTAGCTGGGTGGGAGAGAGGAGTAAAGCCTGGGATAAGCACAGAGGATCCTTAGCTGTGGGGAGTGAGAGGTAAAGCCTGGGATAAGCACAGAGGATCCTTAGCTGTGAGGGAGTGAGGGGTAAAGCCTGGATAAGCACAGAGGATCCTTAGCTGTGGGGGAGTGAGGGGTAAAGCCTGGGATAAGCACAGAGGATCCTTAGCTGTGGGGGAGTGAGAGGTAAAGCCTGGGATAAGCACAGAGGATCCTTAGCTAGGTGGGGAGTGAGGGGTAAAGCCTGGGATAAGCACAGAGGATCCTTAGCTGTGAGGGAGTGAGGGGTAAAGCCTGGGATAAGCACAGAGGATCCTTAGCTGTGAGGGAGTGAGAGGTAAAGCCTGGGATAAGCACAGAGGATCCTTAGCTGTGAGGGAGTGAGGGGTAAAGCCTGGATAAGCACAGAGGATCCTTAGCTGTGGGGGAGTGAGGGGTAAAGCCTGGGATAAGCACAGAGGATCCTTAGCTGTGGGGGAGTGAGAGGTAAAGCCTGGGATAAGCACAGAGGATCCTTAGCTGGGTGGGAGTGAGGGGTAAAGCCTGGGATAAGCACAGAGGGTCCTTAGCTGTGAGGGAGTGAGGGGTAAAGCCTGGGATAAGCACAGAGGATCCTTAGCTGTGAGGGAGTGAGGGGTAAAGCCTGGGATAAGCCACAGAGGATCCTTAGCTGTGGGGAGTGAGAGGTAAAGCCTGGGATAAGCACAGAGGATCCTTAGCTGTGAGGGAGTGAGGGGGGTAAAGCCTGGGATAAGCACAGAGGATCCTTAGCTGTGGGGAAGTGAGGGGTAAAGCCTGGGATAAGCACAGAGGATCCTAGCTGTGAGGGAGTGAGGGGTAAAGCCTGGGATAAGCACAGAGGATCCTTAGCTGTGGGGAAGTGAGGGGTTAAAGCCTGGGCTAAGCACAGAGGATCCTTAGCTGTGAGGGAGTGAGGGGTAACTAGCCTGGGATAGCACAGAGGATCCCTTAGCTGTGGGGGAGTGAGGGGTAAAGCCTGGGATAAGCACAGAGGATCCTTAGCTGTTGCTGGAGTGAGAGGGGTAAAGCCTGGGATAAGCACAGAGGATCCTTAGCTGTGAGGGAGTGAGAGGTAAAGCCTGGGATAAGCACAGAGGATCCTTAGCTGTGGGGGAGTGAGGGGTAAAGCCTGGGATAAGCACAGAGGATCCTTAGCTGTGGGGGAGTGAGGGGTAAAGCCTGGATAAGCACAGAGGATCCTTAGCTGTGAGGGAGTGAGGGGTAAAGCCTGGATAAGCACAGAGGATCCTTAGCTGTGGGGGAGTGAGAGGTAAAGCCTGGGATAAGCACAGAGGATCCTTAGCTGGGTGGGAGTGAGGGGTAAAGCCTGGGATATGTGGGTTTAAGGAGAAGGCTATAAAAGCTCTGCATGTACTTGGTCTGGGGTTCTCCTCGGGTGCAGATCTAAAATGAGAATCTAGCAGTGACCCTCTCCCAGTGTTACAACAGTGGAGAAGCTGGAGTTAAGGCAGAGAGTCTCAACCAGAGTCTCAGGAAGTCTGGAGGAAAGGAAACTAAGATTTTTCAGTACTGTTCTGAAAATGTAAAGAAAGCTGTGAGGAAACCTGCTTGGACCAGGAGGCAAACTGTGCCTGCAAAGACTCTGCAGGGCTGGGTGGATTCCTATCTGCAGACCCGGAGGGATTTCCTCGAGCTGATCAGGACATTGTGAGTAAGTGATTTGTGCCCTGGAAAAGAAGAGAGGGCCAGTGTAGGCTGAAGAAGGTACTGGGTAAAGCTGCCGAGCAAAGAGACGATTTTTATTGAGAACTGTGAGTTTTCTTTCTCTTATTCTGAAGCTACGGAAGTAAACTATGTTTATGTTGGAGCAGAATTACTGAGTGGACATTGCTTTATTTCTTGGGGACGTCCCTGGCCCTGCCCTGGCCCTGCAGGTTATCCTGCCCCCAGCCCACGGTCCCAGAGATATTTTCTCCCTCCTTGGGAGAGTGACCCCGGTGCTCCCCAAGGCTGGGAAGGTGGCCCAGAGCGGAACAGGGGTTAACACTCGATGGAAGGGACTAGGGAGCAAGGCGTTGATGGGACAGGGGGGGAGATAACAGGTGTGCACGGCTCCACTGCACAACCACAGGGACTGCGCCAGTAACAGGCGATCGCATGATTTAAGACCTTCAAAAGCCGCCGAGAAGGCCCAGCTCATGAACTGGAGCAATCGCGTACAACAGGGGAGAGTGCCAAGGAGAACCCTTAGCTTCCCTGTTCTTCCGATTGAAGATTGATTTTCTACAGAGAAATAATAAACCTATTCTCAATGGATTTCTCTCATTGTGTGCCCTGCCCATGCCAAAACTCTTCATCCAAAGAGAGAAAGCATTGAGGCTCTCATCATGTTAGGAATTGTCAACAAGTTGTAGAGAATTGTATTATTCTCAGCTACTCGTCTACCTTGTACGCAGAAATCCTTTTTTCTCCCAACCAAGCACTGGAAACTGTTGGCTCTGCCATCGGGAGATCTAGGCTTGCAGTGAGTCACCCCAATGAAGCACATCCCAAGAATGTGCCAAGCAACATCAGCAAAGAATAAAAACCTATTAGTATCACTCTCTAAGGTGACTCCACCCTGCAGAAGGTACAAATCATTCAGGCTCAACAGAAACTGAAATCTGCATCCCAGGCAGATTCTCCAGAGGTTTTGTGAAATTGAATGAACTTTCGTCTTCCTCTTGGGATTTAGGGGAGCTCAGCTCCATGTTTCTAATGGCTCTTCCTTTGGTCTCTAACTTTGGGTAGAAGACGGTCTTCAGCAAAGAGCACAGATGGGCAGTTCCTGCCCCTCCTCAGCTGACAGCTCTTGGGCTTAATGCATCTCCTTGCACCTCAGTTCATCCAGCCATGATTGAATACTGATTGCATGCCGGCATTTGAAAGTAGTAGCGAGGGGGATTTAGCTGCCAGGTTCTTATGGCCTGGATTGGCCACTGTTGGAAACAGGATGCTGGGCTTGATGGACCCTTGGTCTGACCCAGCATGGCGATTTCTTATGTTCTTATGTTCTTAGCTGGGATAGTCGCCATAGATGAGGGTCCTATCTGGATGAAAAACCATCATAGATTCTGCTCAGTTCCTAGCGCCACGCCTTTGTAAGGAAATAGAGAGGATGGGAGCAGTCCAGAGGAGAGCTTGCAAAATGCTGCAGGTGCCTGCTTCATGAGTCCTATGGAGAGGCTTAGGACAGTGGAAATGAGGAGAGAAGGAAAAGGGAAATAGAAACGTCCACATACAGCCATCTTGACAGTTTTAAAGTCAAGGAGGTTGCATTTCCCTCCAGGAAATCTTTACTGAGCGGTGGTGGGTGCCCTGCCTGGAGTAGCAGAGGTAGTGACGGAATGAGAGGGTGGGAAAGGTAAAATGAAGAGCTACAGTTATCCAGCCCTCACCCTGGCTGCACACTGCAGCATATTCTGCACGCAGGCAGCCTAAGGGTCCCTCACCTCATGGGGCTGTGTCACTCCTAGCCACATCAGGCACTTCAGCGAGGGGCTGACACAAACACCGCAGCACCTCAAAACTTCCCTGTTTCATCTAAAGACTTTTAAGCTTTTCTAAAATATCTTCCCTCTGCCTTAGTGAACATAGGTCAGTGGACAAGAGACCTAATTCTGTCTCACACCTCATTCTGAAGGACCCTGGGATTGGGGGCTCCTGCTGTCCCCCATCCCCCCCAGGAAAGAGGAGCACGGATCCCAGAATGCCCTGAGGCATGGAGGCAGGAAACCAGGGACGGTAACTTTAAAACGAGCGCGTGTGGGAGCAAGCGAGCACACCCATGCTGGAATCTTAAATCATCCACGCGAGTGCACGCATATGATTAAAAATACACCCAATGTGCGTATGTGTGCTTATAATTTTAAGCAGTTACACGAGGAAACATCCTTTACATATCTTCCTTTCAGGCCAATACAGTAAAGGTCGCGGGAGAGCGGGCGATTCAGGGGGGACAAACATGCAAATTAGGGCCCGCGGTAAAAAGAGGCGCTAGGGACACTAGCGCGTCCCTAGCGCCTCTTTTTTGACAGAAGTGGCGGCTGTCAGCGAGTTTGACAGCCGATGCTCAATTTTGCCGGCATCAGTTCTCAAACCCGCTGACAGCCACGGGTTCGGAAACCGGACGCCGGCAAAATTGAGCGTCCGGTTTTCAACCCGCGAGCCGCAGGCCGATTTTACATTTTTTTTTAAAATTATTTTAAACTTTTGGGACCTCCGACTTAATATCGCCATGATATTAAGTCGGAGGGTGCACAGAAAAGCAGTTTTTACTGCTTTTCTATGCACTTTCCCGGTGCCTGGAGAAATTAACGTCGACCTTTGGGTCGGCGCTAATTTCTGAGAGTAAAACGTGCGGCTTGGCTGCACATTTTACTTACTGAATCGCGCGGGAATAACTAATAGGGCCATCAGCGTGCATTTGCATGTTGCAGATGCTATTAGTTTTGGGGGGGTTAGACGCACGTTTTCGACGCGCTATTACCCCTTACTGAATAAGGGGTAAAGCTAGCGCGTCGAAAACGCGCGTCCAAACGCAGGGTAACAGTGCGCTCCACTGTATCGGCCTGTTAGGAATTTCTCGGCGACACCACACGCAGATTTTAAAAGCTGCTCACATGAAGGAAATAGCCAGCCCACCAGTCTGCCCAGTCTATCTCCAGTTCCTCAAGACCCCTCTGGTTCTTCAGCCTGCGCGCCCCCCAGTTTACCCAGTCAGTTTATGCCTCAAACGAGTTTCCTTCAGACTTACACCTTATTAATAGCAGAAGTAAATTGAGCCCAGGTAAGAGCCTGGCGTGTGCTGTGCGCGTGGGATTTAAAATTGGTATTTACGCGCGTAAATAATGATGACACAATCTAACTCTGCCCCTTTCCCCCCCACATTAGGTTGCTCATGCACACGCGTACATGCACATAATTAGGCCATTTTAAAATATGCTGGCGTATATGGGCCTTTTAATGAGAGCCAACTCCTTTAAAATTCACCCTAAGAGGGGATCAAGCAGTCTGTAATGCGCTGAATCCGCCTGGCGTCCTTCATGACTCCCTCAGATCCAGAGACTGCCCCCACACGCTCCCCTGGGGCTGCTGAAGTCCCCCTCTCCCAAACACTGGCTCAGCTTCAGAATGGTGGATCCAGACTGCACTTGATTTATTTATCATAAAATTCATTTCATCAGCCTGGAAACCCAGGGCCTCAGAAGAACAATTAATACAGTCATGCATTCCAATATAGAAAGGATTGCGAAACGAATCCATCATCACAGCACAGCAGGTACATATGGGGGAGATATGCAGGCATACCTGGCTTCATTATCTGTCTGTGACTGCAGAATATCAAATAGTGCAGGTGGAGAGATTTGCCCGAGGCGTCCATGGTAGCATACCTGGGCCTCAAATTAGTCTTTTCAAAAATGCACTGCAAAATTAATTTGGCAACTACAAGAACGAGGACACTGTTAGAGCAATTACTTGATCTTCTGAATCAAGAGGATTGAATCTAATGCAAGAAGATGCATTTTGCAAAAAGTAATATGCGTATTAAACTCGACTGTGAAGGGCAAGCAGCCCTGAGGAGAAGCCCCTGGAGTTTTTCAGTTTCTAGTTTTGTAACGAGAGATGCCATCTCACCCCAGCTCAGCTGAACAGGCTGGTCCCATCCTGGGCGAGTCCCAGTGCCTGCATGCATTTCTCTTCTGAGTTTTGCCATTGATTTTCCTAAGAATATCAGAAATACATCTCCAAGAATGCAAAGGGACAAAAGCAGGACTGGAACAGCATCTTCAGTAGTCCTGAGGTGAGGTGGCAGCTTTATTTGTAGGTCCAGTGGGTAAAGACGCTACAGAAACTCTACAGTGAGTCTTTGGGCAAAACTGATTTTGTATTATCTGTCTTATATCTGATCACTTTCAGCTCTGCCTATTTATTCATCAAAAGCAAATGAATCAGAGTGAGCTGAAGGACCCAGGGTGCCAGGGCAGAAAGCAATCCTAGATTTTATTACTTTGGAATATCAGAAACATGAATTTCTTGTTACCATGACTCACTTCTGTTTGTACCATCCCTGTGCACCTACAGGGACTATCACAAGCAGAAGAGCCAGTTTTGCCAACTGTCAGTTAAAGTACTGACAGTCAGTAAAAAGAAAAAAAAACACAAGCAAAAAATGACATATCAGTAAAAATAATTTTGTGGCAGTAAAAACATCTATGTCTCCGGTGGCATGGGCTCAGACTCGTTAAGGCTGCAGTGCTCGGGAGTCAGGGACCACATCTCGGTGTATATAGTAAAGTCGAGCTACCTGCAAACTAGAAGTGGTAAAATGTGTGTCAGCAAAAACGTTTCCATGAGTTGATAGCCCTGAAAAGGACGGCCCCATTAAACTCCGAGTGAGTGTAGATACAGTAAATTCCAGCGTGAGAAAGGCAGCACCTTTCACTGGAACAACAACGCAAATCCTTAGCAAACTGTTACTGCAAAGGTTGCAGGAGTAGCCAAACATTCACATGGTATGAATGGTCAGGGATAGTGCCAATAATGATGACGAGACAGAAAGCAAATGAAAGCGGAGGCTACAGATGTTAAATAAATAATAACATGCTATTGGGCATCGTAAACATAAGAACAGCATGTGCCGAGAAGGACTCACTGCAAAGCACCATCCAAGGTGCTCAAACACTTATAAATACAATCACAGTCCCAGTGTCCACACTTCATTTTCTATACATTTCAAAATTCAGCTTCTCTAAATTCATAAGAGAATTCAAAGAATCAAAACTTCTGGGAACGCGTCCCGGGCGGTGACCTTGTCTGGTACCTCCAGGTTTGCTTCAGGAGTCCAGGGGAAGTTTACCATTCTTTCAGAATAATGCGAGGGTTTAATGCTAGCGAAAGAATTTTCCAAACAAATGTCTTGAATGCAAAGATGCTAACAAAGTAAAAGAAACAATGAAAGGGATGTGCCACGTTGTTTCCTAGAAACTGGCGGCAGGCTGAGGAGGGCAGGGTGATCAGTGGTGTGCCAAAGCAATCAGCCCTGATGATGACTTCTTGCAATGTCTTGCTAAGTGGTATTGCAGAGGGGCTTGAGTTTTCTTTCTTTTCAGATGATACTGAGATACATGGCAAGGCTGACACTCTAGAGACAATGGAAAAATGAATAAGGATCTAGAAAAGTTTGAAGAGAGGTCAAGAGTGGGAACAGGGAACAGGGAACAGGGAAGAGGGAAGAGGCAGGCAACTACAGGGAAGAGGGAAGAGGCAGGCAACTACAGACCGGTTAGCCTCACTTCGGTGGTGGGAAAAGTAATGGAGTCACTGCTGAAAGAGAGAATAGTCAACTATCTACAGTCTGGAGAATTGATGGACCAGAGGCAGCATGGATTCACCAGGGGAAGATCCTGTCAGACAAATTTGATTGACTTTTTTGACTGGGTAACCAAGGAATTGGATCAAGGAAGAGCACTAGATGTCATCTACTTGGATTTCAGCAAAGCTTTTGATACGGTTCCGCACAGGAGACTGGTGAATAAAACGAGAAGCTTGGGAGTGAGTGCCGATGTGGTGACCTGGATTGCAAATTGGTTGACGGACAGAAAACAATGTGTGATGGTAAATGGAGCCTTCTCTGAAGAGAGAGCGGTTTTAAGTGGTGTGCCGCAAGGATCGGTGTTGGGACCGGTCCTGTTCAATATCTTTGTGAGCGACATTGCGGACGGGATAGAAGGTAAGGTTTGTCTTTTTGCGGATGACACTAAGATCTGCAACAGAGTGGACACGCCGGAAGGAGTGGAGAGAATGAGACGGGATCTAAGGAAACTGGAAGAGTGGTCGAAGATATGGCAGCTGAGATTCAATGCCAAGAAGTGCAAAGTCATGCATATGGGGAGTGGAAATCCGAATGAACTGTACTCGATGGGGGGGGAAAGGCTGATGAGCACGGAGCAGGAGAGGGACCTTGGGGTGATAGTGTCTAATGATGTGAAGACAGCGAAACAATGCGACAAGGCGATAGCAAAAGCCAGAAGAATGCTGGGCTGCATAGAGAGAGGAATATCAAGTAAGAAAAGGGAAGTGATTATTCCCTTGTACAGGTCCTTGGTGAGGGCCTCACCTGGAGTACTGTGTTCAGTTCTGGAGACCGTATCTACAAAAAGACAAAGACAAGATGGAAGCGGTACAGAGAAGGGCGACCAGGAAGGTGGAGGATCTTCATAGGATGACGTACGAGGAGAGATTGAAGAATCTAAATATGTACACCCTGGAGGAGAGGAGGAGCAGAGGTGATATGATACAGACTTTCAGATACTTGAAAGGTTTTAATGATCCAAAAACAACGACAAACCTCTTCCGTAGGAAAATAATCAGCAGAACCAGGGGTCACGATTTGAGGCTCCAGGGAGGAAGATTCAGAACCAATGTCAGGAAGTATTTCTTCACGGAGAGGGTGGTGGATGCCTGGAATGCCCTTCCGGAGGAAGTGGTGAAGACCAGAACTGTGAAAGACTTCAAAGGGGCGTGGGATAAACACTGCGGATCCATAAAGTCAAGAGGCCACCAATGAAGAGAGGGTGACTCGCCAGAATGATGGCTATTGACACAATACCCTTACTAAATAAACATACACATGCTTACTGTGACTCCTACATCGCTCTAAGCTTCAACAGCAAGAGGTAATGGAAAAAGGATTTGCACTCATAAAGAGGGGAGTAGCTGGCTTGTTACGGCGGTTACTACCCCAAACCAAATATGCCTGATACTTCACTTTCAATGCATATACAGCATAGCTCTCTGCTTCAATGACAGGGGAGAAGAATAACTGATACTTCACACATCCAGCAGAGCTCTCTGCTACAACGGCAAAGGAGAAGAAAAAGGGTTCGCACTCAAAACGCGGGGAGTAGCTGGCTTGTTACGGCGGTTACTACCCCAAACCAAATGTGCCTGATACTTCACTTTCCATGCATATCCAACATGGTTCTCTCCTGCATCGGCATGGGAGAAAGACTGATACATCACGCATTTCCAGCATAGCTCTCTGCTTCAAGGGCAGGGGGAAAAAAAAAAACAAAAAAAAAACCTGATGCTTCACACATCCTGCATAGCTTCAACGACAGGGGTGAAGAAAAAAAAGGATTCGCAATCACAAAGCGAGGAGTAGCTGGCTTGTTACGGCGGTTACTACCCCAACCAAATGTGCCTGATACTTCACTTTCAATGCATATCCAGCATGGCTCTCTGCTTCTACAGCAGGGGAGAAGAAAAAAAAAAAAAAAACCAACAAGAGCTGTACAACATAGTCTAGGTAAAACAAATAAGCATGGGTGTAGCTTGCTTATCGCGGCGGTTACTGCCCCTACTACCCCTAACTAATCAAGCTAGATATTTCACTTGCATGCAGCTCCATCACTGCTCTCTACATTAATGGTGGGGGTGGAAGGGGAATAGAACAAGGAGCTAAGAGTAACAGATAAGAATGAGAGAAAAAATGTGTGAGGCTTGCTGGGCAGACTGGATGGGCCATTCGGTCTTCTTCTGCCGTCATTTCTATGTTTCTATGTAAGAGTGTGGCAACTGAGGTCTATGCCTATGGGGAGGCATAGACACTTATATGATACAGGGTGGAGGGTGAGGGAGCGATGAGAATGGAATCACATCTGATAATTTCAAGGATACAAAATAACATGAAAAGGCAATAGAGATAGCTGGAGGAATGCTAGGGCACATCGGCATGGATAAAGAGGTGTTGCTACCTCTATACAAATCATTAGTGAGACCCCCATCTGTGCCCAATTCTGGAGGTCACACCTCCAAAAGATAGACACAAATACTATCAGTCCAGAGAATGGCTATCACAAAAGTGCAGACTCAACATCATCAGCCCTGTGCAGTGAGACTTAAGAACATAAGAAACCAATGTAATAAGCTGAGCATTAACTGTGCATTGAAATTCAGTGTAGTTTCATAACACACATGCTAACATTATTTTTAACTTCGATGCAGTAGGATAACAGTATGAAATGGGATAAGCAAAGAGGATCCTTAGCTGTGGGGGACTGAGGGGTAAAGCCTGGGATAAGCACAGAGGATCCTTAGCTGTGGGGGAGTGAGGGGTAAAGCCTGGGATAAGCACAGAAGATCCTTAGCTGTGAGGGAGTGAGGGGTAAAGCCTGGGATAAGCACAGAGGATCCTTAGCTGTGGGGGAGTGAGGGGTAAAGCCTGGGATAATCACAGAGGATCCTTAGCTGTGAGGGAGCGAGGGGTAAAGCCTGGGATAAGCACAGAGGATCCTTAGCTGTGGGGGAGTGAGAGGTAAAGCCTGGGATAAGCACAGATGATACTTAGCTGTGAGGGAGTGAGGGGTAAAGCCTGGGATAAGCACAGAGGATCCTTAGCTCAGGGGATGTGAGGGGTAAAGCCTGGGATAAGCACAGAGGATCCTTAGCTCAGGGGATGTGAGGGGTAAAGCCTGGGATAAGCACAGAGGATCCTTAGCTCAGGGGATGTGAGGGGTAAAGCCTGGGATAAGCACAGAGGATCCTTAGCTTTGAGGGAGTGAGGGGTAAAGCCTGGGATAAGCACAGAGGATCCTTAGCTGTGGGGGAGTGAGGGGTAAAGCCTGGGATAAGCACAGAGGATCCTTAGCTCAGGGCATGTGAGGGGTAAAGCCTGGGATAAGCACAGAGGATCCTTAGCTCAGGGGATGTGAGGGTAAAGCCTGGGATAAGCACAGAGGATCCTTAGCTGTGGGGGAGTGAGGGGTAAAGCCTGGGATAAGCACAGAGGATCCTTAGCTGTGGGGGAGTGAGGGGTAAAGCCTGGGATAAGCACAGAGGATCCTTAGCTGTGAGGGAGGGAGGGGTAAAGCCTGGGATAAGCACAGAGGATCCTTAGCTGTGGGGGAGTGAGGAGTAAAGTCTGGGATAAGCACAGAGGATCCTTAGCTGTGAGGGAGGGAGGGGTAAAGCCTGGGATAAGCACAGAGGATCCTTAGTTGTGGGGGAGTGAGGAGTAAAGTCTGGGATAAGCACAGAGGATCCTTAGCTGTGGGGGAGTGAGGGGTAAAGCCTGGGATAAGCACAGAGGATCCTTAGCTGTGAGGGAGGGAGAGGTAAAGCCTGGGATAAGCACAGAGGATCCTTAGCTCAGGGGATGTGAGGGGTAAAGCCTGGGATAAGCACAGAGGATCTTTAGCTCAGGGGATGTGAGGGGTAAAGCCTGGGATAAGCACAGAGGATCCTTAGGTCAGGGGATGTGAGGGGTAAAGCCTGGGATAAGCACAGAGGATCCTTAGCTCAGGGGATGTGAGGGGTAAAGCCTGGGATAAGCACAGAGGATCCTTAGCTCAGGGGATGTGAGGGGTAAAGCCTGGGATAAGCACAGAGGATCCTTAGCTCAGGGGGTGTGAGGGGGAGGCCTGGAATGAAGTGAGGTCTGTGATATTGAACTAGCACAAGAGGATGATCAGACTGGATGGATTTTGTGATTTTTACCTGCTGATAGATTCTGACTATCTCTGTGTTTCAGGGCAATGAGCAATCACTTGTCTTAAAGTAAGTAGGTCAGAGTTCTGGCTGATGCACAACTTTTCAAAGAAGGAAGAGGCCGTAGATTTTGAAGGGACCTATGTGGTCTCAAAGGCTCATGTGGGTACTCCTGGCTTCTTGAGCTGAAATCACAGACTTTCTGGCAGACAATCCCAGAATTAAAATCAATCTGCAAAGGGTTATCAGGTCTTAAGGTCGAGTCTGACTTTCAGGAGTGTTCAGCTCCCTGCAGCTGAGACCCCCTCCTGTCTGGGTGAATATCACAGGGCAGAGGTGCATTTCCCGCTCTCCGCATGGACATCCAGCAAAACAGGGCAGCGTTACCAAGCTTACCCTGAGATGGGGGCACAGTGCCTGTCACTGGTAGCAGCGTTAGCAGGAAACCCTGGGGCTGGGAATCCCAGTGACACTTCCTATTCTTGTTTGCTGTCATTTGCGAAATCCAAAGACAGAAAAAATGAACACAATTTGGGGGGTTATTTTGTTGTTGTTAATTATGTATCTATTTATTTATGTAATTAACAAGCACTTTCATAGCGCAATATCACAAAAAGGTCAATGCGGTTTACAAAACGTAAAAATACATACATAAAGAAAATTTAAAACAAAATTAACATAACAACATCACGAGGCAGCCATGCTGAGACCTCACGTGCAGAGCACTCGCTGGATAGCTTATTGATATCCGCACATTCCCACTGGGCCTTCTACGCCATGCTCCCGAAGTGCCAGGGGTTTCATAGTTTTTTAAATGAAGAGGTCACCACCTCCGTTCTTAACGTCTCTGGCATGCGATTGCAGAATATCGGGCCACCCCCAGAAAGGCCACGATCTCTAGTTTCAGCCAGAGGCGCGATCTCGATAGATGGACCTTTATTCTGCGAGCTGAGTGAGCGTGGTGGGAAATGTACTCGTAACGCTGCACTGAGCCAGGGGGTATTAACAGGAATGAGCAATTTATGAATAAGCATGAGCACCTTATATTCAGTTCTTGACTTAATGGGAAGCCAAGGTCGGGGCGATGTGATCGAACCTGCTGCAATTCGAAGCTTTGAAGCAACTGCAGTTGACGAATGGCTGAGTCAGAAAGAGCCAGAAAAAGAGAGTTGCAATAGCCAAAACTCAGCAAACGCACAGCCCATGCTACAAATCTGACATCTAAAGGTATCGGATTTTATAAAAACCCGAACGAACAAGATGTTTCAAATAGGTGGACATGGGTAAGCGAGATTTCTAACGGACACTGCTACTCTTCAGATGGACCTCGGCATTCTCAGGGAGATTCCTGCTTCTGGAAAGAAATAAAATCTCAGATTTAGAAAGATTCAGAACCAGACGTTTGCTTCCAAGTAGATTTTCAAAAATTCGATTGCAGAGGCAAAAGAACCTTGAACAGGCTCCAAAAATTGCAGGTTATCCTCGTAAATAGAAAAAGAAAGTCTGAATCCAGCTAAGAATTTACACAATGGAACTGAACAGATGTTAAACCAAACTGGGGATAGCGCAGAGCCGTGCGGCACCCCATAGAAACTTTAGAGCAATTAGAAAGATTTCTGTCAACAGCAATCTGCTGGGCTCTGGCACTCAGATATGAAATAAACTATTCTAGAGGTTGTCCAGCAATTCCCAGTGTCTTATGATCAATTGTACATGAGAACAGCCAACAGGAGTCAAAACCCCGCAGAAGGGTATCACAAATAGATAATAACAGGGTCGCAGTACTGCTATGCTTCCTAAACCCAAAATTAGTTTGGATATAGCAACCAGTCCTCCTCTAAAACATCCGCTAACTGAGGTAAAATTAGATTGTCAGTCTATTTCCTACTTAAAAATGAGGCTGAGGAGTGACTTTCTTCTATAAAGGTTTGACAGTAGCTCTTTTAATTGCACTGTGCAAATGACTCCCTACAAACGACAAATTAACTATAGAGAGCAAGGAAGGTGCAACCACCTCTCTAATGCTTTTTAACAGACTGACTGATATGGGATTTAATCTATTGGAAGCGGGACTCATTTTGACAATATTCTGCTCAACTTCCAAAATGGAGACTGAGTCAAACGCATCCCATCGTGAAGTTGAAACACTGCATGGTTCCTCCATGTTAAATTCAATAATTGGTAACATGCTTAGTAACCTTTCCATTTTTTCATTTAAAAAATTAGCAAACATATTATTTTACCGGCATTCATGATAAGATCACATCATGCCGGTTTACATTTGAACAAGGTGTGCAGAGTACAAAAAACTGGAACAAGTGCAGAAGAATTGCAGTTACAATGAAACAGGGGAAATGGAACTGGGAGAGGAGAGAAAAACAGTAGTAAATTAACATCATAAATAATTATTTACAGAACTAGTGTGGCTACATTCTTTGAATTGAAGAGGTAAGATTTAGGAGGGGTCTGGGAAGGCTTGTTTAAATAGCCACATTTTAAGTCGTTTTCGGAATGTTGGGAGGCAAGGCTCCTGGCGAAGATTCGTGGGGATGGAGTTCCAGAGTGATGGTCCAGCTGTCGAGAAAGCCCGTTGTCTTAAGATTATATGCCGCGTGAATTTCGTGTTAGGTACCTGGAGGGATCCTCTGTATGCTTCTCTGGTCGGTCTTAGAGAGTTATGTTGGCTGAGTGGGTATTGAAGGTCAAGTGATGTGCGATGGTGGATGGTCTTATATATGATGGTGATGGACTTGAAGATGATTCTGAAGTGAATAGGGAGCCAGTGAAGATTCTTTAAGATGGGGAAGATGTGGTCTCTTCTTCTGGTGTTTGTAAGAATTCTTGCTGCCGTATTTTGGACCATCTGTAGAGGTTTGGTGTACGAAGATGGGAGACCTAGTAGGATAGCGTTACAGTAATCTAGCTTTGCGAAGATTATTGCTTGTAGTATTGTTCTAAAATCATGAAAATGTAAAAGCGGTTTTATCCTTTTCAGCACTTGGAGTTTGTGGAAACAGTCCTTGGTAGTACGGTTGACAAATGCTTTCAAATTCAGCTTGTTACCAATTATAGCTCCTAAGTCTCTGACTTGGGAGGAGAGAGGGTTGGTTGGCAGGGTGCTGGAGTTGTTGTTTTCTGGAGAAATTAGCATGAGTTCAGTTTTGGTGGCATTTAAAACGAGTTTTAGGCTGGCGAGCAGGTCATTGATTTTTAAGAGGCAGGATTCCCAATATTCTAGAGTTTTGACGAGGGATTCTTTAAGAGGGATCACTATCTGGACATCGTCAGCATAGACAAAGTGTTTGAGTTTTAGGTCAATTAGAAGCTGGCACAGCGGAAGTAGGTAAATATTGAACAGGGTAGGTGATAAGGATGATCCCTGTGGGACTCCTACAGGAGCGTCATGGCGGGGAGATTCTTTGTTGTGGATTTTCACTTTGTAGCCTCTATTGTTGAGGAAAGTTTTGAACCAGGCTAGAACCGTACCTGTTATTCCAATGGTTGAGAGTTGGTTTATGAGGATGGAGTGGTTAACGGTATCGAAAGCTGCTGCGAGGTCTAACAGAATCAGTAGGAAAGATTGTCCTTTGTCGAGACCCAAAATAAGGTAGTCTGTCAGCGATACGAGGAGAGATTCTGTACTGGAGGCTTTGCGGAACCCATATTGGGAAGGGAATAGGAGTTTGTTATCTTCGATGTAGTCTGTGATTTGAGTGTTAACTAGTTTTTCCATGATCTTAGCTATGAGTGGTAGGTTGGCAATCGGTCGGAAGTTGTTCGGGTCAGAGGAGTCTAAGTTGGGCTTCTTTAGAAGTGGTTTGAGAGATGCCAGTTTGAGATCGTCTGGGTACAAGCCTTGAGATAGAGAGCATGGGACATATCTCATGTGAGAGAACTATTAAAGGCTAAATCTGAGTTTGAGTTTGCAGTAAGCTTTTTTACTGTATTAAATAAAGCACGACTATTAAACCCAGAAGAATACATTTCCTTTGTATAAATCTCCTTCCTACTATGTTGGTAGGTAAATGGATTTATCTCTTCCCCACGTCTTTTCTTTTCTCCTAAGAATACATTGAGCTTTTTTAAATCATCATTGTACCAGGGAGCTGATTTAGTGCAGTTTCTAACAACAGTAACAGTCTTCAAGCAAGGAAGTTAAACTATCAATAATATGAGAGTTGAAATTATTCTGTAATGCAATAGCATGATCACGATCAACAAATTCAACATTCAGCAATTTGTCAGAAAACGTATTTTTCAAGTCCTCAATATCAACATTACCTCTCTTATCAATTTGAAATGTTCCAGACTCATGAAGGAATTTAGGTGATCTTAATTCAGACTTAAAGGAGATGATGCAATGGTCCCATCATGGAACAGAAGGAAAATAAATGCACTCTTTATTAATAGGAGCATAATCCTGATTTGAGAAACCTAAGTCAAGTGTGCGTCCTGCTGTATGTGTAGGGCCAGAGATAACTTGTGAAAAACCCAAAGCAGACATCGCATCCAAAAAAGTCTCACAAACAGTGGGAAGAGGAATTTTATCAACAAGAAGATTGAATTCACCTACTAAAATCGTTTTATAAATATCTAATGAGCTACTGCTAAGAGCCTCAATAAGTGAAGACATTCAGGGCTGGTGCATCCCAACAGGTGAACTAGGCAGTCGCCTAGGGCACCAGCCATTAGGGGACAGCAAAGAGCAGCCATACGGGGCCGCAAGTGGAGCCCATCCCACTCATGGCCAAGAGGAGCAGACACTCGGCGTCGCAAGCAGCAGAGACTCGGCAGGCCATGATCAGCCTAACAGGGATACGTGAGAGGGGTTTGATGGGTGCAGGATGCACAGCCTAACAGGGATACGTGAGAGGGGTTTGATGGGTGCAGGATGCACAGCCTAACAGGGATACGTGAGAGGGGTTGGATGGGTGCAGGATGCACAGCCTAACAGGGATACGTGAGAGGGGTTGGATGGGTGCAGGATGCACAGCCTAACAGGGATATGAATGACTTTATAGGAAGGAGGTAGCAGCTGGCACTTTACATTTTTTTTAATTATTTTTTTTTAGGGTTTGACAAATCTACTTAACTGGATACCTGTTGAAGATATTCAGTTAAGTCGGACGTTATCCATCCCACAAGGACGGATAGCTTCCTGCTAATGATGAGAGACCTCCACAGGAAAATTACTCTCAGTCTCCTCTGGTTCCTGGTGCTGAATTGGGATGAAGGGTGCTTGGGTGGCTGTGGAGCCAGCCGATAGACTTTGGCGATGTCCAGGAATCAGTTTCACTCTGGCCCTGCTGGTGCATTCTCAGTACAGCTGCATGCAATCCCCAGGAGCCTTCTCCGGGGATCCCTTCCAGGCATTCTGGAAATTCAGCATTATTTTCACAGATTGCACCTAAAACTATGAGTACAGCAGCTGAACAACCCCCCTCATGTCATGAGCAGAGCACACAAAAATAAAACTCTATTTGTTTTTCCAGGCTGTTTGGTCAGCTTGTTATTCTGTTTCCTCTGATTCCCGTCACATCTGGAGCTTCCATCTCTCCATAGCAGAATAATAATAATAAGTCTAATTTGGGGTTATACAGGGCCTTTCATCATAACACCTTCCAGTCCATCACTGTAGTGGGAAGCCTGGCAGCACTTACATGAAAGCAGCACCGATGTTGTAAATCTTATGAGTTACTGCCTTCCTAGATTCTACGTCCTGATTGTTTCTAGCTGGTTTTGACTGAAGGCTTTTTCCGTTGCAAGCCCAGGATGAGATGGAGATGTGGACAGTATCTGAGTTCAAGAAAGCCTGGGATAAGCAGAGGGGATCTCTGAGGGAGCAGTAGGGATTATAGAGCTGGGGTGAATGGACAGACTGCATAGACCATATGGGGGTCACTATTCAAAGGCATTTAGATGGATAGAGCAATGCTGGTCGTGCACACCTCGCTCCCGGCAGGGAATTTTAAGGTATCAGGCGGAATGGGAGGGGAACTGAGGGTGGGTGGGACAGGGGCAGTCCAATGAGCATCACTTGAGAAAACTAGGGCCAGGGACCTGAACAGCAAACCTGGGAACCTGAGAACTTTTACTATACGTAAGAGGGGTTTGATGGGTGCAGGATGCACAGCCTAACAGGGATATGTGAGAGGGGTTTGATGGGTGCAGGATGCACAGCCTAACAGGGATACGTGAGAGGGGTTTTATTCTCCATCCCTTTCCTAATAATCCCTAGCATTCTATTTGCTTTCTTGGCTGCTCCTGCAAGGTATTTTCAATGATGACACCTAGATCTTTTTCCTGAGTGGTGACTCCTAATGTGGAACCTTGCATTGTGCAGCTATAATTTGGTTTACTCTTCCCTAAGTGCATCAATTTGCACTTGACTACATTAAATTTCATTTGCCATTTGCATGCCCAGTCTCCCAGTTTTGCAAGGTCCTCTTGCAATTTCTCACAATCCTCTTGTGATTTGACAACTTTGAATAATTTTGTGTTATTGGCAAATTTGATCACCTCACTTGTTGTTCCCATTTTCAGGTAATTTATAAATATATTAAAAAGCAGTGGTCCCAGAACAGATCCCTGGGGCCTCCACTATTCACCTTTTTCCATTGGAAAAATTTACTATTTACCTTTGTTCTCTGTTTTCTATCTTTATCCAGTTGGCAATCCACAATAGGCCACTGTCATCTGTCCCATGATGTTCTAGTTTCCTAAGAAGTCTCTCATGAGGGACTTTATCAAATGCTTTCTGGAAATCCAGATACACTATTATCAACTGGCTCACCTTTATCCACATGTTTATTTACGCCCTCAAAAAAAATGTAGCAAATTGTGAGGCAAGACTTCCCTTGGCTAAATCCAAGTTGGCTTTGTCCGATTAAACTATGTTTATCTTTCTATATGTTCTGCAATTTTGTTCTTTATGATAGTTTCTACCATTTTGCCTGGCACAGATGTCAGACTGGTCTTTCATTTCCTGGATCACCCCTGGATCCCTTTTTAAAAATTGGTGTTACATTGGCAACCCTCCAGTCTTCAGATACCATAGATCAGTGGTCCCCAACCCTGTCCTGGGTGCCCACCAGCCAGTTGGGTTTTCAGGATATCCACAATGAATATGCATGAGAGAAAATTTGCATACACTGCCTCCATGACATGCAAATTGTCTCTCATGCATATTCATTGTGGATATCCTGAAAACCTAACTGGCTGGTGGGCCCCCAGGACAGGGTTGGGGACCACTGCCATAGATGATGTTATTGATAATTTACAATTTTCCAATAGCAGTTCCGCCATTTCATTTCTCAGTTCTTTCAGCACTCTGGGATGTATACCATCTGGTCCAGGTGATTTGCTACTCTTTGGTTTGTCAATTTGCCCTTTCACATCTTCCAGGTTCACTGAGATTTGTTTCAGTTCCTCTCAATCAACTTCTTTGAATATCATTTCTGGCATGGATATATCTCTTACATCTTCCTCAGTGAATACTGAAGCAAAGAATTCATTTAGCCTCTCTGCTATGGTTTTGTCATCCCTAAGTGCTCCTTTTACCCCTTGATCATCTAATGGTCCAACTGACTCCCTTGCAGGCCTTTTATCTTGAATGTACCTGAAAAAGTTTTTATTATGAGTTTTTGCTTTCACAGCAAGCTTCTTTTCAAATTTCTCTTTGCCTTCCTTATGCTTTGCATCTGTCTTGTCAGTGCTTATGCTGTTTCCTGTTTTCTTCATTCAGATCCCTTTTCTGTTTCTTGAAAGATGTTCTTTTAGATATTATAGCCTCTCTCACCTCACCTTTCAACCATGCTGGTAGTCATTTAACCTTTTTTCCACTTTTTCTAATGCATGGAATACATTTGTTCTGGGCTTCCAAGATGGTATTTCAAATCTACATCCATACCTGAGCTAAACTCTTAACCTTTGTGGCTGCTCCTTTCAGTTTTGTTCTAACCATTTTCCTCATTTTATCATAGTCACCTTTTTCAAAGTTAAATGCTGCCATAGTAGATTTATTTTTTGTGCTCCCTCCAGTTATTTAGTCAAATTTGATAATGTTGTGATCACTATTGCCAAGTGGCTCCAACACTGTAATCTCTCTCACCAAATCCTGTGTTCCACTAAAGACTAGGTCTTAAATAGTTTCCTCTCTTGTTGGTTCCTGTACCAGCTGATCCATGAAGCAGTCATTTATTTAATCTGGGAACTTTATCTCTCTCGCATGTCCTGATGTAACATTCACCCAGTCAATACTGGGGTAATTGAAATCACCCATTAATACTGTGCTGCTGATTTTATTAGCTTCCCTAATTTCTTTTAGCATTTCATTGTCTGTTAGTTCATTCTAGCCAGGTGGACGGTAAAACACCCCCATTAGTATTTTATTGCTTTTTACACCTGGAATATCTGATGTGGGTGTGTGTGAATGGGAACCTGTCTGAGGTGTATGTGTGTGTGAATGGGGGCCTGCCTGTGTGTATGTGTGTGTGTGATTGGGGGCCTGATTGCGGTGTGTGTGTGAAGAAAGTTTGTGCTACCCCACTAATCTACGTCACATGAAATGAAAGGTTTTCAGGTATGGAGAGCAATGAATGTTTCATTCTTATTAGTTTTAATTCTTGGGTGTATGTGTCTGCCATTTTGAAATATTTTATTGTTTGGAAATTTTTTAATATTTCGTATGAGCTCTTAATTATTGGATGTTATTCTATTGCTTAGCTTGTTGGAAATATTCTATTTATGGTTTTACTAATATTCATTTATATTCCTTGATTTTATGTTGTTTGAAGAATTATTGATGAGGACTGGTGATGTTTCTGTTTCTCCATTGCTGCATTGCATACAAAGTCTGGCTTGTTGCGGTTTCCAGTTCAGTTTCTGTTTATAGTTTATAGTTTCTTTATTCTGTATTTGGTGAGGGTGAGATGGTGTTCTGCATGCTTAATTGAGGTGGGGTATTCTTTGTTTAAAAAAATCCATAAAAACAAGGAGGGGAGCAGCTCAGGAATTGTTCGCACAGGGCAGGCAGCAAAAATGCTAGCACCAGCCCTGGCTTTGTCATCCCTAAGTGCCCCTTTTACCTCTTGATCATCAAATGGTCCAACTGACTCCCTCACAGGCTTTTTACCTTGAATGTACCTGAAAACACAGACACAAAATTAGCATTCAAAAAAAGCAATACATAAGATGATGGTATAAAATGATCACAATACAATAATTACATGTTCATGCTCATGTACCTAAAATGAAGACTTGATAACAATTGGAAGACAGTTTTATAAGTGACTTAAAGCTTTTTAAAAGAAGTGTGCTTTAATCATCTTTCTGAATTTTAATAGCGATGGTTCAACCTTGATGTTTCTGGGTAGCAAGTTCCACAGTTCTGCTCCTGGGACATTGGACACAGGAAAGGTGCTCTCATGATTCATCTCGCCTTATTTGCTTGAAGGACGGAACACACAAAAACTTTTTCGGGTCTGATCTCAAACTTCTCATGTTCTGGTATCCTCAGTTCTGTTCTCTGTTCCTTTCCAAACAATTGTTAACACTCTGCCTTTTTGACCACCGTAGTACAATGAGTCACACATTTTAAGGTATTGCCCACAAGGACTCTGATGATGCCTTTTCCTGGGTGGTGATTCCTAGCACAGAGCCCGGCATCGTGTACCTGGAGTTGGTTTTATTTTTCCCTATTGCATCTGCCATTTAGAAGCCCAGTCTCCTAGTATCACAAAGTCCTTCTACAAATCTTCACAATCTGCTTTCATTTTAATGACTCTCAACCATTTTGTGTCATCTGCAAATGTGGTCACCTCACTCATAGTTCCTTTCTCCAGACCATTTAGCCCTACCTTCTGTTTCCTGTCTTTTATCCATTTACCAATCCACAAAAGGACACTGCCTCTGATCCCATGACCTCCCGATTTCCTGAGGAGTCTCTCATGAGGGACTTTGTCAAATGCCTTCTGAAAATCCAAATACACCACATCAACCAGCTCCCCTTTATCTGCATGTTTATTTACACCCTCAAAAAGGCAGGACTTCCCTTTGCAAACACTGTGTTAACCCTCCCCCAATAAACCATGCTTATTTATGTGGTCAGTAATTTTGTTTTTAAGAATAGCTTCAACCATTTTGCCCTGCACCATCATCAGGCTCACCAGTCTATAGTTTTCCGGATCACCCCTTCGAAGCCCTTTTAAAAAATTGGCATCACATTAGCCACCCTCTAGTCTCCTGGTACCATGGCTGTTTTAAATGATAGCTTGCAAATCACCAGAAAGAGGTCTGCAATTTCATTTCATAGACCTATGGGGTGAATACCATCTGGTTCCTGTGATTTGTTATTCTTTAGTCTGTCATTCTGAGTTATGTCCTCCAGTTTCAAATCGATTCCATCTAGTCACTCAGAGTCATCACCATCAAAACATGTTTCCAATGTGGATATGACCCCAATATTCTACTACTACTACTAAACACTTCTATAGTGCTATTTGACATACACAGAACTGTATAAAATAAATAATAACATAAAGACAGAGAAAAATAATTCATTTAGTTTTTCTCCTATTTCCTTGATTTCCTTGACCACCTCTTTTACTCCTCGGCCATCTAGCAGCCCAACTGAGTCCCTCATGGGCTTTTTGCTTCAAATGTACTTGGAAAACTTGTTATTGTTTTTATATCTTTGACAAACTTCTTTCCAAATGTTATCTTAACCTGCTTGATTGCTAGTTTACATCAAACTTCCCAATGCTTATGCTCTTCCCTATTTTCTTCATTTGGGTCTGCTTTCAACTATATGAATGATGTCCTTTTGGCTTTAATTGCATCTTTCACTTCACTATTAAACCACGCCAGCAGTCATTTGGCTTTCCTTTTACCTTTTATAATGAATGGAATACATTTTGTCTGAGCCTCAAGGATTTTATTTATTTATTTATTATTTTATTATACCGACTTTCATGACAGGAATCATATCAAACCGGTTTACAATTAACAAAGTGTGTAAAAAGGGAGAATTCAAACATAGTAAACCAAAGCAAGGATGTGAGAACGAAAGTTACAATAAAACAGGGAAAATAAAACTGGGATCTGGAAAGGGGAGATAACTGAACAGCAGAATATTTACAGAACAGCAGAATTGATGCAATTCTATAACAAATGACAAGGATGGTAATTTTAAACAGTGTCCACACCTCATGAATGTTTTTAACCTTGTGGATTGCTCTTATCAGTTTTTTCTAACAAATGTCCTCATGTTATGATAGCCTTTCTTTCTATGGTTAAATGCTACTGCAGTAGTTTTCCTTAGTATTCGCTTTCCAGTGATTATGTCAAATTTGATTACATTATGATCACTGTTACCACGTGGATCCACCACCTTTACCTCTTACACTAGGTCCTGTGTTCCACTGAGAACTATATCTAATATAATTCCCCCTCTTGTTGGTTCCATGACAAATGAATGAATCAGTCATTGATAGCATCTAGGAATTTTACCTCCCTTGCATGTCCTGATGTGACATTTACATTTTCAAGTAATTGAAAACTCCTGTTATTATTATGTTGCTCATTTTAGTAGCCAGCCTAATCTCTGTTAGCATTTTGCAATCTGTTTCCTCATCCTGGCCAGGCAGGTGATATAGATCACCACTACTATACTCTTCACTTTTACCCTTGGTATTTCTATGCATAAGGATTCCAATTTATCTCCTGCAAAACTTTTATCTTGCATGACTCTATGCCATTCTTAACAAATAGTGTCACCTCTCTACCAATTTTATCTGCCTTGTCATTTTGATATAATTTGTACTCTGGTATCATAGTGTCCCATGGGTTATCCTCCGTCTAGTATATCTACCTTTTGCACCATACAATCTGTCCCTCTAGTCTTATTTTTTTAATTTCTAGCATTTGCATATAGACATTTTAAAGTAGTTGCATTTGTATTCCTATTATTATATGTACCCACAACCTGCTTATTATCAGATAAAACAGGAAGTTTTGAGTCATTTTTATCTGCATGTTCATACATCTGGGATTTTTCAACTTTTACAACTACTTCTCAATTGGGTCATTCTAACTTACTTGGTTCGCCAATATCCTTTGAAAAGACCTCCCTCCAAACTTATTCTGGTGAGTGACTGTTGGCTTTCCCCGTGTTCTAGTTTAAAAGCTGCTCCATCAACAATTGAGACAATTTTTGTTTCATTTGTGGACCCCCAAAATGGTTAGAGGATGCTCACAAATTAAACAAAAATTTTAATTTCACTCCTTTATGTTTTCCATTGAAGTCTATGACTGACTGAAAAGTGCTGTGATGAGACTAGTAAGCATAGCAACCAAGAAATTCCTGACTGAGATAGTCTTGTCACCACTCAGCCTTCCTGCCATAGTCCAGACTCTATGCATTAGGGGTCTTGATACCACTCTGCCTGTTTGCCATGCCCTTGGCACTATACTTTATTTATTTATTTATTTATTTATTTATCGAGTTTTATATACCGTCATTCGGTTTCGCCATCACAACGGTTTACAATTTTTGATGGGTAAGATGTTAGGAGGTTAGGATGGGGATTAATAACATATTCATTTTGAATAACTCGTATTCGATGGATAAGGTATTAGAGGATTAGTAGATGCATTGATATACAAAGAGCGTTCATTTATACATATAGCGATCATTTAAACATACAGCGTTCATTTTAAAGTATTATTAAGATTGAGGGGGATATTCTAAATGTAGTAAGGGGAACATGGTGGGGGTCTGAAAGTAGGAAGTTTCAGTCAAGATTTGTGTTATATTTTGGATAAGAATCAAAGGGTGTTTTGGTAGACTTTGGTGAACATCCAGGTTTTAAGGTCCTTTTTGAAGGTTTTTAGTTCTGGTTGATTTCTTAGTTCAGTTGGGAGGGTGTTCCAGAGTTTGGGGCTGCTGAGGGATATGGCTCTTTCACAGGTTGAGGTTAGTTGTTTGGCATGCATAGGTGGGATTTTCAGAAGGCCTTTGTTGGTTGAGCGGAGGTTTCGTTGAGGTGTGTGTATTTTTATTGATTTACTTAACCAGTTGGTTGATCTTCGAAAATAGTTTTGTGCAGTATTGTCAATATTTTGTAATCTATTCGCTGTTTTATTGGGAGCCAATGTAAAGCTATGAGAATTGGTGTAATATGATCGTGCTTTTTTGTTCCTGTGAGGATTCTAGCAGCCGTGCTTTGTAAGATTTGTAGTGGGCGGATGGTGGAGAGTGGCAATCCAAATAGTAGGGAGTTGCAATAATCGAGGTTGGAAAAGATGAGTAGTTGAAGGACTGTTCTGAAGTCATCTGGAGTAAGAAACGGTTTTAATCGTCGTAGTGTGAGTAGTTTGTAGTATCCTTCCTTAATTTTATTCGTGATGTGGTTCTTGAAGGATAATTCTTTGTCAATGATGACTCCTAAGTTACGAGTATGTGAGACCGGGGAGACTGCTGTCTTTTGGTTCTCTATGTTGAGCGGTGGTGGGGGTGATGGTGTGCTTTTCTTATCCAGGAGAATTATTTCAGTCTTTTCGATGTTTATTATGAGTTTCATGTTGGTTAATAGTTGTTTTATTTTAGAGAGATGTGAGGCTATTTTTTTGTAGGTCTCTTCCAGAGTATTTTGGATTGGGATTAGTAATTGGATGTCGTCCGCGTATAGGAAGTGGGGAAGCCCTAGGTCAGATAGAAGGTGGCAAAGCGGGAGAAGGTATATGTTGAAAAGGTTGCGGATAGTGCAGATCCTTGGGGAACACCAGTGCTTGGGTTTATTTTCTTTGAGAGGGTATTATTTATTAGTACCTGGTAGCTTCTGTGTGATAGATAGGACAAGAACCATTGCAAAGTTTTCTCAGATAATCCTATTTCAGTCAGTCGATCCATAAGGATTGCGT
The DNA here is from genome assembly GCF_901001135.1 of Rhinatrema bivittatum. Classification (NCBI taxonomy): domain Eukaryota; kingdom Metazoa; phylum Chordata; class Amphibia; order Gymnophiona; family Rhinatrematidae; genus Rhinatrema; species Rhinatrema bivittatum. Next base: position 120,392,665 of record NC_042624.1, read on the forward strand.
GGTTTATGGTATCGAATGCGGCTGATAGGTCTAGGAGGATTAACAGGTAGCTTCGGCCATTTTCGAACCTCTGAGCACAGTGTCGTTTAGAGAGAGGAGTAGTGATTCAGTGCTCAGGTATTTCCTGAAACCAAATTGTGTGGGGAATAGGATATTGTTCTTTTCTAGGTGTTCGGATAGTTGAGAGTGGAGGATCTTTTCAATGATTTTGGCGATGAAGGGTAGGTTAGATATGAGTTGATAGTTTAGTGGGTTGTTTGGGTCTAGGTTTGCTTCTTTAGAATGGATTTGATTTTACACTTGGGGGTCTTGCTGATACTCTGCCTTTCAGCTATACCCCTTATGCTTTTTCTCAGGGGTATTGCTGCCACTCTGTCTTGCTGTCCTGCTCCTGACTCTACATCTTGAGAGTCTTTCCACCATGCTGCTTGGCTGTCATCCATGCCCTTGATGCTACACCTTAGGAGTTTTGCTGCTACTATAACTTGCTGCCATACCACAGACCCTACTCTGCCTGGCTGCTATACCCCTCATGCTACACCTTGAGAGTCTTTCCACCATGCTGCTTGGCTGTCATCCATGCCCTTGATGCTACACCTTAGGAGTTTTGCTGCTACTATAACTTGCTGCCATACCACAGACCCTACTCTGCCTGGCTGCTATACCCCTCATGCTACACCTTGAGAGTCTTTCCACCATGCTGCTTGGCTGTCATCCATGCCCTTGATGCTACACCTTAGCAGTTTTGCTGCTACTATAACTTGCTGCCATACCACAGACCCTACTCTGCCTGGCTGCTATACCCCTCATGCTACACCTTGAGAGTCTTTCCGACATTCAGACTTGCTGCCATACCCAAGACTCTACATCCTGGGATGTTCTTGCCATTGTGAGTAGCTGCTTTGTTCCTTTCATGGTGCTTTGAGGGCTTCATAGCACTCTTTGCGTTGTTTTGTCCCTCTTTCAGTGCCTGCAGTTTTTTTTCTGCACCTTTCATGCTTTGTTTACCTTCATGGTGCCTTACGATGTTCATGTCACTCTTGGTGCCACTTTGCCCCTCTCATGCTGTCTTTGGGGGCTCATGAATGTTGGCATATAAAAGTCCTAAATAAAATAAATAAACTATTATAGGTGCCCTCTTGGCGTCTTCTTGACACTCTCACTACTGCTGGCACCCTTTTGCCCCTTTACGATGCCTTAGACTATTCATGCTACTTTTAGTGCCACGTTGCCACAGTCTTAAGAACATAAGAAATTGCCATACTAGGTCAGACCAAGGGTCCATCAAGCCCAGCATCCTGTTTCCAACAGAGGCCAAAACCAGGCCACAAGAACCTGGCAAGTACCCAAACATTAGATAGATCACAAGATACTATTGCCTTATTAATTACCATCATAGCAGTTTATGGATTTATTTTCTAGGAACGTATCCAAACCTTTTTTATGTTAAATATCTTTATTGAGAGAACCATCAAAACAACAATGTTGCAAGACAAACTATATTTTACAAAGAATAAAGTCCCCTTTATCCCTCTTTCAGGAGAGCTACCCTTAAGGCTACAAATGCAATCAATTACAAGTCAAGAGACTGTTTCTTCCCACCCCAAATAGCTCACATGACTTCCCCAGTACCCCCCCCCCCCCCCCCCCCCCCCATCCCTCCCAATACTTCACAGCGCCATCAAATTCTTGAAATACTTCACTGAGATTAAGAAAGAGAATTAAAACTAGGCTTCTAGCCCTTCCAGATAACCTTCTCAAATATGGTTCCCAAATCTTCCAGAACCTAGTTCCTAAGGTGAAAGGCGACTTAGCTGCTAAGGGCTCCATGGATTGCGTTTCTTCACTGCCAATGCGATGGAGAAGCTCGATCCCTCCATGTTATTAAAACAGAGCGTTTCCCTTGGAACAACAATGTAAAGGTAGTAATTGCTCCACTTTTTTCCTAAGATGGGTAGAAAGACCGATCGTAAACAACATACATTCAGATGTTCAGGGGATCCTAATACTCAATAATTAATTGAGAAAAACCAATTTTTTGCCAGAAATATAGAATTTCCTGACAGGCCCAAAAAGCATGAAAAATAGAACCTTTAGCCAAGTTATATTTTTGGCATAGTGCCGATACGGTAAGCTTGGCCCGAAAAGCTAATTCTGGAGAAAAGAAGGCTCTGTGCAGAAATTGAAATTGTATTTCTCTAAGGTAACCATTCGAGGATACTTGCTTTAAGAATGTGAAGCTAAAGAGCAACGTTTTATCCGTTAATGTAAGATTGCTCTCTTTTTGCCCCAAACTTTTTTAAACCCAGTTACACTAACTGCTGTAACCACATCCTCTGGCAATGTATTCCAGAGCTTAACCATGTGCTGAGTGAAAAAGAATTTTCTTCGATTTGCTTTAAATGTGCTACTTGCTGACTTCATGGAGTGCCCCCTGGTCCTTCTATTATCTGAGAGAGTAAACTGGGTTAGTCAAAAAATCTTGATTCAAAAATTGGAAGAAGGATCCACCTTGCAGTTCTCTTTCCCCTTCTAATGTTGTCTACCCACAAGTTTCATTATGATTAATTGGAAAACCCTAATTTTGAAGCTCAAAATAGGCTGCATTGCTTCCTTCATCGACTTTAATGGAAAACAAATTAAATGAATGAAACAAACAAACCATATTTTTTTTCATTTGAATCTAATAAAACAAATGGAGGTGACCTACAAAACAAATGAATGAACCAAAATGAAATTTTTTTCTCTGCATATGCCTACTACCATGTGACCACAAAACCTCCAGGTAAATTCTTTATAGGTGAACAACATCAAAGCAGCTGTCGGAGCCAGCAAATTTCACGCAGTGTCAAGACTCTTCTGATGAGCCGAATATCTTCCATTCTTCATTTTTGCTTGACTTATAATATCCTCACCGGCTGAAGCCTTCCTCCTGGGCCAGCTCAGTGGCTCAGGTGCAGCCCTCCGCACTGCCATGGCTCATCCCCTCTCCGAGCTGGGCGGAGATAGCGTTCACCACCCCTGAATGGCAGGAGCCACAGTTTGTGCCCCTGGCTAAGGATCATCACTGCAAGGCCTGGGATAGGTCGGGGGCGGGGGAAGGGGGGTTATAAAATAGGGGAAGCATCCCAAGTAGTCTTGAAGGAAGGTGCATGGCAGGGTTCCCCCAATAAATGCTGCTTCCCATTGAGCTGGAAGCCCAAACGAGCGATAGAGAACTGGAGTTCACCTCCCCCCCCTCCCCCCCCCCAATGAAAATGAATTCCCCTAGAGAGACAGAAAAGCAACCTCAGCTTCCATAATTTTAGGGATTGAAAGAAATTTCCCTTCTTGACCCAAATCATTTATATGAGCCCAAAGGAGAAGAATGTACGCGGGTGAAAGTGGAGATCCGGGCGTGGTCGTGGCGTTCCGGGCCGAGGAGCCGCAGTGAACCTTGGGGTGGAAGGAGAGGGGTCACTGACGCCCAAAAGCAGTGCTGGGGACGGTTATTGTGCTCTTATTTTTTACTTTATTTCCAAAACCTTAGAAGCTTGGGAGACTTTGCAGCAAATTTTAAAAGGCTCGGCGCGCGTAAATCCGGCTGGATTTACGCACGCCGAGCCTATTTTGCATAGGCTCGGCGACGCACGCAAGCCCCGGGACACGCATATGTCCCGGGGCTTTGAAAAAGGGGCGGGAAGGGGGCGGGGTGCCGGTCCGGGGGCGAGACCCAGACCTCCGACACGGTGGCCGTGCCGGGGGATCACGCGCTGGCAGCCGGCCGGCACGCGCAAGTTACGCCTGCCAGAGGCAGGGTAAATAGGACAACAAAGGTAGGGGAGGGATTTAGGAAGGGCTGGGGGGCGGGTTAGATAGTGGAAGGGAGGGGAAGGTGGGGGGGGGGGGAGCGGAAGGAAAGTTCCCTCCAAGGCCTCGGAGGGAACGGGGAAAGCCATCAGGGCTCTTCTAGGGCTCGGTGCGAGCAAGATGCACAGGTTTGCACCCCCTTGCGCGCGCCGACCCTGGATTTTATAACATGCGCGCGGCTGGATTGCGGGCACAAATCTATGCCCGCACGTAGGTCTTAAAATTCAGCTCTTTGGTTCTTATAAATTAAACCCAAATATCTGTTTAATTGTGGTCTTTTTTCCCCTAAGCGACCTGAAACACCAGAAGCGGAGAACCTGGAAATCTCCTCAGGGGCTAATATTAAACAACATGGGTAACCCTCGGTCTTTATGGAAACCTTTGCAGCTATCTGAGACTAATAAACCCAGGAAATTGAGACCGCGGTTCTTCATTCAGACCTTTGACCGAGTTCCTGAGGAAACATTAATACTTGAAGTTACTCAAAGCTGTCCAGGTCTTACACTTCCTTCAAAATGCATTATTCATTATCAAGAAGGCCATTTCATATTTTTTTTTAACCTTTACAATTGGCACGCATTTTGAAGGGGCATCTGTTGGAAACTGTTGAATGAATACAGCACAGAGAGCTGAAGAGAGGATCTTCATCAGAGTCCCATGCAGGGGTCACACTGATACATGTAAAGCATGAATACAGCACAGACAGCTGAAGAGCAGATCTTCATCAGAGCCCCATGCAGGGGTCACACTGATAAATGTAAAGCATGAATACAGCACAGAGAGCTGAAGAGCGGATCTTCATCAGAGCCCCATGCAGGGGTCACACTGATACATGTAAAGCATGAATACAGCACAGAGAGCTGAAGAGCGGATCTTCATCAGAGCCCCATGCAGGGGTCACACTGATACATGTAAAGCATGAATACAGCACAGAGACATGAAGAGCAGATCTTCATCAGAGCCCCATGCAGGGGTCACACTGATACATGTAAAGCATGAATACAGCACAGACAGCTGAAGAGAGGATCTTCATCAGAGCTCCATGCAGGGGTCACATTGATACATGGAAATGTAAATATGATACTGATACATGGAAATGTAAATATGACACTGATACATGGAAATATGAATACAGCACAGACAGCTGAAGAGGGGATTTGGCAAGCAAATTTCTCAAACTCGGGAATGTGGCTTGGCTGAAAGGTTTATATCATTTATTCTAAGAAAAGAGTCTCATTCACTGAGGCTTTTGTCCCATTAATTAGCCAAGAGGAAAGATCTTGATGAAGCAAGCCCAATGGGTAAAAAAAATATAAGAAATTCAATATACTATAATAAAAAAGTAATAAGACCAAATGCCAACACCTGGAAAGGAAGCAAGAGAGCCAAGAAATAGAGCCGCAGCTTTCCAGGAACTGTGGCCAGCAGGGCCCTGTCATCTTTCTCTGCCCAGGAGTGCCAGCTTGCAATGCTTTTCAGCTGATTTAAGCAGCTCTGCCCCCCACCTCCCCTCATCTCCTGGCACCAGCACTGTGGAGCACCTTTTCATGGCTATTTTGCACCTCCCCCCTCTCTCTCTCTCTCTTTCGTTTTCACAAATCCCTGAAAATTCCCTGGGTGTCCTCTGGTAGGAAGTCCTGTTAGCTTTGGCTTGTGGCGCAGGGACCACGCCCTGCTCTTTAAACACCAGGGCAAAAGTTTGAAAAAAAAAAAAAAAAAGAGATTTGTTTCAGTTTTAGTAAACATGCAAAGAATGCGAGCTAAGATTTAGGCTGACAGCTGAACTGTACAAGCAGCAGTGACAGCAGGGCCCTCGTGCACAGCAAAAAAAACAAAACCACGCTGGGTGCTGAGACTGGAATAAAGCGACTAAGAGTGAACTCCCGGAACAGAATATTCCTTAGCGCTGAAAGGGGCAGTCTTACAACCAGAAAACAGTGAGCAGAGAGGAACAGAAAATCCTGTTATCCCAGACACCTCGCCCCATGTACTTCAGCACTATCCAGCCGATGCGATATCATGACTGAGCACCCGCTCTCCTAACGCGCACCGATCCATCTCTCCTGGGCACTATGATATTACGTCGGAGGAACTACAGAAAAGCAGTATTTTCTGCTCTTCTGTAAACTTTTGGGGCTTCTCAAGAATTAACACCTGCTCCAGGGCAGGCGTTAATTTTTTAGAGTAAAAATGCGCCCAGATGCACTTTTTTTTTTTTTTTTGCATTGGGGTGGGGGAGGGGAGGTAATAGCTAATAGCCTCATTAACATGAATTTACATGTGATGAGCGCTATCAGCTTTGCGCTTGTTTGGCCGTGCGTTTTGGATGCCCTAATCTACCTTATTGCATGAGGGGTTTTGGATGCGCGTCCAAAACACACGTCCAAGCGCTCAGCCGAGCACACTGGATTGCATCAGCCTGCGTCTGCATTAAATGCATCATTCTCCTGCTTTTACTTAAAATATGTTTACTATAGGTAGACAGAACCTTTCCCATATTTAAGATTTCCAGATCCTGCACAGGATATAGCTGTTTCAGTATAAATAAGCAGGATATCTGGATAATTCCTCTGATGAGCCTTTAAACGGCGTCACACAACCTGTGACCCAGTAGGGTTATCGGACCCCTGCACTCCAGAGCAGACAGACAGACAGGCATCAGAAGAAAAAACTCAGACATGAATACCTTTAGGCAAGTGTTAAATAAATAAACTCCCAGAAATCAGGACATGAATTAGAGTTCCTGATAAGAGTGACACTGGATAGAATGGGTGCATAAACCAGACCAAACTTGGAGATGTGGCCATAATGGAAGGGGTGCACTTGTTATTCCAAACAGCCCCCTCCCAAAAAAATAATAATAATAAAAGGGATGTAAACATGAATAACCTATAACATGATAGAGCAGAAAGGATCCAAATAAGCAGTGCTAAAGACAGTAAGAAGTGGCCAGGAAGGTCTGGAAGCCTCTGGCTGATTGCCAGAAACCCTCTCCCCAGTGCATCAGCACAGCTCAGCAGCCGGAGCTGAAACGTTTGCAAACCTATTTGTTCATTTGAGGATGGAATAACTGAAATGCCACTTCCCGGTACATGGGTTTTAAAAATAGCTTTTCTGTTATGTAACTTGAAGGAAATTGCCTCTAGCCTGCCTTTGAAGGCTGACCTTCTTGTATGCATGCAGTATCCATGTCTAGGAGCTTTGTCCAGGTTTGGTATGTTGTCTTTCGTGTTGATAATTGCATTTCCAGGATTTGGCAGTGCCTGTGCAGTCTGGTCTCAGTTAGCAGATGGTGAAGTGAGATTGCTAGTGTAAGGGTGAAGCATGCAGTCACAGATGCACAAGACATGGTTAACTTTGCTCGTCTTGTTGCACACCTGCCCAGATGTGAATGCAGCCTAGTGGTTAGAGCTGTGGGCTGAGAGCTGGGGAAACCAGCGTTCAAATCCCACTGTTGCTCCTTGCGACCTTAGGCAAGTCCCGTCACTCTCCGTTGCCTCTGGTAGAAAATTAAATTGTGAGCCCTTATGGGAACAGCTGAAAGAACTTACCTTCACCTAGCAATGAAACTAAATGTAAATGGGTACTGTGGGTTCGCTTAGGATTAATGGAGCCTTCCGCAGTTTCTTCCTCTGATGGAGCCTCTGGTCATCAGCCTTTCTATGGATTCTTCTGTGATCCTCTGATCCAGCCCTCAGGATCCCTTCTGTATTCTTGGCTAAATGTGAAACCTCCCTGGGTTACTGTGAACGATGGGGTCCTCATCCGTATTTAATTCCCCATTCAAATACCTGGGATCCATGCCCCTCAGTGGATTATGTTGGAGCAGGCACTAGTAGGGGCTATGCCTCTTTCTGCTCTCCCTTGGCAGCCGAAATCCTCCTGATGCCCTCTTAACTGCCCCCCTTTAGCCCTGCATAGTAATCTGAGATTGTGGTGTCAATGGCGATCCAAACTGGTAGGTTCCAAAACCTATTTTCTTCTACCCCACCTATTTCATAATACCACTTTCTCCCTGGGGTTGCAACGTAGTACTTTTAACAAGTGGTTGGCTGCTGGTGTTTCACTTACAAGCCATTGGTTTTCTCAAGGGTCTATCCTACAGTTTTTTGAGCTCCAAGATAAATTTCATTTGTCAACAAGCCATTTCTTGGCGCATGCTCAGCTTAAACATTCCCTTGACTCTATTCGCCTTAAGTCCCTATTTGAGAACTTTTGCAATCACGCTGACCACAGGAGAGGCCTGATTTCAAAAATCTATGACATTCTTAAAGGCTGGTTACCTGAAACTCCAAATCCTGGGATCTTGATGATTGGGATGCCGGGATCTTGATGATTGGGATGCCGGGATCTTGATGATTGGGATGCTATCATTCCGCCCGGAAATGTTCTAGTTCTGTTTATTTACAGGAGAATTGTTTTAAGTTACTATATCGCTGGCATGTCACTCCTGAAAAAAAGCATCATATGTATGCTTCTGAATCTGATCTTTGCTGTAGAAAATGTGGTTGCATTGGCACCTATTTTCATTTGTGGTGGCAATGTGGGATTAGCTAGGTCCTTATGGGATAAGCTTTTTCAGTGGATTACCCAGGCCATGGGTCTCTCAGTGACAAGAGAACCCCATTTTGTGTTGCTAAATCTTCCCATGCCTGCTGTGGGTAAAAGAGTCCAATGGTTGTGCCAATTAATTTTTGTGGCAGCCAGAATTGAGCTAGCGCTGTGCGGGAAACAACCTGAGACTCCTCTGATCATGAAGGTTATTCACCGCTTGTACTCTTGTCACTGCCTAGATTACCTTACTGCTATATGAAATAACTACCTCGCTAATTTTAAAGCGATCTGGGAACCCTTTTTTACAATGGCTTCATACCTAAAGTTCTCCAGCTCCATGAGGTTCAGGATATTATCACCCCTGGTGTTTATGCCTTTGATGGTTAATATAGCTAGGCGCATTTCACTTAACATAAGAACAGAAGAAATGCCATACTGAGTCAGACCAAGGGTCCATCAAGCCTAGTATCCTTTTTATTTTTTATTTTATTTTAAAATATTTCTATTCTGCCCTTCTTTTATTCAGGGCAATTTACAAAAGTACATTCATAATATTTCACCATATAAAATAATAAATGTCCAATTATAGCTAACATAAAATATGAACACGAAATATAAAATCAAGTAATCTGTAAAATATGAACACAAAATATAAAATCAAATAATCTCTAAAACAAAAGGTCAAAATAAGAGATATTAGTCACTGAAAGCTATCTTTAAAAGGTGGGTTTTCAGGTATTTTTTAAATAATTTGGGATCGTTGCAACTTCTTGTTTCCAACAGTGGCCTATCCCAGTCACATGAACTTGGCAAGTACCCAAACATTAGATAGATCACAAGCTACTATTGCTTATTAATTACTGAAACAGCAGTTTATGGATTTAACCTCTAAGAACTTATCCAAATCTTTTTTAAACCTAGTAACACTAATTGCTGAAACCACATCCCCTGACAATGAATTCCAGAGTTTAACTATGCACTGAGTGAAAAAGAATTTTCTTCAATTTGTTTTTGTTTTAAATGTGCTACTTGCTAACTTCATGGAGTGCCCCCCTAGTCCTTCTATTATCTGAGAGAGTAAATAACTGATTTAAATTAACCTGTTCAAGTCCTTTCATGATTTTATAGACTTCTATCATATTCCCCCTCAGTTGTCTCTTCTCCAAACTGAACAGCCCTAACCTCTTTAGCCTTTCCTCATAGGGAAGCCGTTCCATGCCACTTATCATTTTGGTTGCCCTTCTCTGCAGTTTCTGCAGTGCAGCTATATCTTTTTTGAGATGCGGTGACCAGAATTTCACACAGTATTCCAAGTAACAATTCTACTTAAGAGGAATAACTGCACCTTGTGAAGGCTTTCTGGCTGCAAGTACTACCTTTTGAATTGGATCTGGAAGAGACCAGTATGCTCTGTTGATGCTGTCAGATTGAGGGATGGTAGAACTGGACGAAGAAGAGAGGTGTCCTCTTGGGACAGGAGAGAAAGATCTCTCTCATATGAGTTGGAGGTCTGATGGAGAATTAAACTAAATACCGTAGGCATACCACAGTGGCTGTTCTGGTTCGAAAGAGGCAAAAACCCACTTAAAGAATACCAACTCATCAAGACTTCGCCTAGCTCGATTTAAATATATAAATGCTTAAATAAATAAATCATGATCAAAAAATTGCCACAAAAAATAGGAACCCGTGAAAATAATGCAGTTTAAAAGGAAGGTAGCACCATCCCCTGAAGCAGAGTTATTTACTCTAAACACATTGCGTATTGGGATGGATGGAATTTGGTAGATCTGCTATTTAAAGGAAGATTTGAGTGAGCTTCAGAATTGAGATAAATGACATTTTACTTGCAAAAAAACTTTAAAAAAATATATGATGGAGTCCATGGATAGATATGACAGGACCAATGATTATATGAAAAGCAATGAAGGTGTGAATATGCTGGTAATGCTTAATATGATAGTCCTTTATGCTGAATATTATTATTATATATAAGCATGGTGCTTGTTTGTTTCTTCACAAATAAATAAATCACCAAGACCTGACGGTATCCATTCCAGAACACTGAAGGAACTCAAACATGAGATTGCAAACCTATAAAACAAGTAATCAGTAACCGGTCATTTAAAACAGCAGCAATACCTGATATTTGGAAGGTGGCCAATGTTATGCCGATTTTTAAGGACTCCAGGAGTGAGCCTAACATGAATGCCAAGTAAAATGGTAGAAAGTTTTACTTAAAAACAATTCGTTGCCCGTATAGATAGACCTGGCTTACTGAAAAGAGTCAACGGTTTAGCAAGAGGAAATCTTCGGAATGTATTCGATGTTTTTTGAAGATGTAAATAAACATGCAGAAGGAGAAGCAGTTGATATCTTGTATTTGGGTTTTCAGAAGGCACATATTTATCAAAGCTTACACAATAGCCCCCCAATAAAATGAGAAGTCATTGGATAGGGTGTAGTCAGTGTCCAATGATGACCATTAGTGAGGTAACACTGGACCGGTGCTGTGTAGCACAGTCCTAGGTGACATGGAAAAGGGAACAACCAGTGTGGGGATCAAATTTGCAGCAGATTGAGAAGAACTGCTGAAGGACCTTGTGAGACCTGGGGGGCTGAGCAACTGAATGGCAGATGAAATTTAATGTGCAAAAGCGCAAAGTGATGCAGATAGGGAAAAATATTCCCAACTACAAGTGCCCGATGGTGAGTTCACTGTTAGGAGCCACCACCCAGGAAACGGACCTTGAAATCCTCAGCTCAGTGCTTAGTTTAATAGTTCCACAGGACATCGGGGTTGTGTAATATAATGAACTTATAAATACAATAAGAACAATGCAATAAATACAATTAATAATAAAATAGCGTGAATCCAATCCTGCATCTAGAATACAAGTATAAAAAGAATGAACAAACCACAGAATTGTAAACTATATAACATTATATATAATATGAAAACAAGACGAAAAGCATTAAAAATCTATCCTTGCAAGTACAACAACCACGATTAAACCTTGCAATTTAAAATATAACATTTTGCAAACCAGCAATGATAAAACAGCCCAAATGCATGCAACAGCAAGTAAAACCTATACATTAAGGCTTCCTTAAAATGCCAGGTCTTTACCCTTGCACGAAATTATATTTAAATTACAATTATGTTCTTGTCGTGGCTCCAGCGGCATGGAATTGCAAATGAATGGAGCCGAATAGCGAGAAGCAGATCACTTAGTACTGTCTAATCTTGTTTTAGTGGGTGGAGGACCACTTAGGAGGTGAACATAACGTGTGTAGATTCATAGGCTAACAGTAACTCTGCAAGATAAAACGGGCAAAGCTGCGAATGTAACGGATCCAATTGTTCTGTGAGCTACTGGAAGCCAGCACAATTCAGTCAAGGGCGGGCAGACCTGATCTGATCGTTCAGCACCCGACAAGATCCTCAGTGCACCCCTGATACGGGAGCTGGAATCGCTTCCGTCTAAAATGATATGGAGTTAACGCACCGAGCGCAAACGGAAGAACGCGCTGAGAGACCCGGCAGCTTCCCCCCAGCAAGCAGAGGGGGACTCTTTGGTGGTGGCCAGAAAAGCAAGCACGGAAAGGCTCAGGAGCCTGCTGAGCATTGGGAACTGCGTTGGAAGTGAGACAGGTCTGCGCTTTGCACAGACGGGACAGGTCCTGCTTTTACGCGTATATTTCTTTTGATAGTTCGTCTGCTACTTTTTGATAAGCAGCTTCTCTGTGGGGTGGAACAAGCACATTGGCTATGAATAATTCCTCCTTTGTCAGACTTTGATACCTTGAAGTTGTCATTCTGTGGCCTTTTTTTTTTTTTTTTTGTATAATATTTTAATACAATAAATACAAGCAAACCGTTTAAAATGTTAGGAATGATCTGCAAAGAAATGGAGAGTGAAACAGAAACTATCATACTGCCTCTCTCTGGACAGAAAGAAGGTGCGAGCACACTTTGAATATTGTGAGGAGCTCTTGTTGTCCCATCCCGGGAAAGATTTACCGGAGTGGAACCAGAAAAGGAGGCAGGAAGGCAGTGATAAAGGGGGTGGAGCGCTCTCCTGTGATGAGAGGCTACGCAGGAGAGGGCTCTGCAGCTTGGGAAAGAGAGGGGTTTATAAATTCATGAATAGGTGGAACAGGTAAATAAAGGACGGTTCTTTATCCTTTCAAATACTACTGAAGCAAGGGGACAACCAGCAGATTATAAACAAATCCTAGGAAGGACTTTGTCACTGTCCAGCTGTGGGATCTGCTGCCAGAGGAGGAGGTCAGAGCGGGGTTTAACAGAGGTTTGGACAACTTTGTGGCAGGAAACTCCATAACAGATTATTAGCCAGGTAATGAACCCCTAGGAGTGAGTACTAGGAGTTAGATCTGCCAGGTACTTCCGAGACCTCCAGATTGGCCGTTGTTGGAGAAGGATGCTGGGCTTGCTGGGCCTCAGTGTGACTCAGCCTGGCACTTCTTGCCCTGGGAGCTGCACATTGTCAAGATTCAAAGCCTCTTACCGCACAGAGATCCCCTGCTGGGAATCTTCCCTGGCAGTGTCTCCCTCCTGTGCTGGAGAGCCATTCTGCACGACAACCCTTGCACTGACTGAAAATGGGCATCAGATTCTATAAGTTTAATGCACATATTAACACCTGTGCACCTACACAAATATGCACTCTCACATACACATAGAGTTACACACATGCAGACATCACTTTCTCCCTCATACACTCATGCATATTTACATCAGTGAATATTTATTTATTTATGTTGTCTATTGTATTACTGATAACATCTCCCAAAGTGATTTACAACATATCACATCATTTAAACAATATGCAATTTACATAACATACCAGTATTCCAAATATAAAATATTATAAAACAGTGAGCTTTACAGGATACAGAGCCTGTCACCTCTAGGCCTGGAGGGCTCAGGGGATAGGTACAGGGATACAGAGCCTGTCACCTCTAGGACTGCAGGGATCAGGGGATGGGTGCAGGGATACAGAGCCTGTCACCTCTAGGACTGGAGGGATCAGGGGATGGGAGCAGGGATACAGAGCCTGTCACCTCTAGGACTGGAGGGATTAAGGGATGGGGGCAGGGATACAGAGCCTGTCACCTCTAGGACTGGAGGGATTAAGGGATGGGGGCAGGGATACAGAGCCTGTCACCTCTAGGACTGGAGGGATTAAGGGATGGGAGCAGGGATATAGAGCCTGTCACCTCTAGGACTGGAGGTCTCAGGGGATGGGAGCAGGGATACAGAGCCTGTCACCTCTAGGACTGGAGGGCTCAGGGGATGGGGGCAGGGATACAGAGCCTGTCACCTCTAGGACTGGAGGGATCAGGGGATGGGAGCAGGGATACAGAGCCTGTCACCTCTAGGACTGGAGGGATCAGGGGATGGGATCAGGGATACAGAGCCTGTCACCTCTAGGACTGGAGGGCTCAGGGGATGGGAGCAGGGATACAGAGCTTGTCACCTCTAGGACTGGAGGGATCAGGGGATGGGGGCAGGGATACAGAGCCTGTCACCTCTAGGACTGGAGGGATCAGGGGATGGGAGCAGGGATACAGAGCCTGTCACCTCTAGGACTGGAGGGATTAAGGGATGGGTGCAGGGATACAGCCGTCTCACCTCTAGGACTGGAGGGCTCAGGGGATGGGGGCAGGGATACAGAGCCTGTCACCTCTAGGACTGGAGGGATTAAGGGATGGGTGCAGGGATACAGCCCTCTCACCTCTAGGACTGGAGGGATCAGGGGATGGGAGCAGGGATACAGAGCCTGTCACCTCTAGGATTGGAGGGATCAGGGGATGGGGGCAGGGATACAGAGCCTGTTACCTCTAGGACTGGAGGGATCAGGGGATGGGAGCAGGGATACAGAGCCTGTTACCTCTAGGACTGGAGGGATCAGGGGATGGGAGCAGGGATACAGAGCCTGGCACCTCTAGGACTGGAGAGATCAGGGGATGAGAGCAGGGATACAGAGCCTGTCACCTCTAGGATTGGAGGGATCAGGGGATGGGGGCAGGGATACAGAGCCTGTTACCTCTAGGACTGGAGGGATCAGGGGATGGGTGCAGGGATACAGAGCCTGTTACCTCTAGGACTGGAGGGATCAGGGGATGGGAGCAGGGATACAGAGCCTGTTACCTCTAGGACTGGAGGGATCAGGGGATGAGAGCAGGGATACAGAGCCTGTCACCTCTAGGACTGGAGGGATCAGGGGATGGGTGCAGGGATACAGAGCCTGTCACCTCTAGGACTGGAGGGATTAAGGGATGGGTGCAGGGATACAGAGCCTGTTACCTCTAGGATTGGAGGGATCAGGGGATGGGGGCAGGGATACAGAGCCTGTCACCTCTAGGACTGGAGGGATTAAGGGATGGGTGCAGGGATACAGAGCCTGTCACCTCTAGGACTGGAGGGTTTAAGGGATGGGTGCTGGGATTCAGCCCTCTCACCTCTAGGACTGGAGGGATTAAGGGATGGGTGCAGGGATACAGAGCCTGTCACCTCTAGGACTGGAGGGTTTAAGGGATGGGAGCAGGGATTCAGCCCTCTCACCTCTAGGTCACTGATTGAAATCCATCCCCAGATCTGTAGGATTCAAAAATTATTACCAGCTGTAAGTTTTTAATTGGCCTAAGTGAAAAGACTGCTGGTGAGAGTCCAGGTCCCGGTGGACAGTCGTCCACAATGTGCCCTTCATTGGCACCAGTGCAAAAAGGCCAAAGATTGCCCCCAAAAGGAGAGGACCAGGAGTTTAGGAGCAGCCACATAGCTCAGGCTTTGAAGCAGGGCATGCACAGTAACTGCCTTTATTCAAGACCCACCAGAATAAAGTCCTTTCCCATTTCTCTGGGCAGGGGTTTGTGGGCTTTTTCTCCCATGGTTTATTATATTTTCTGTTCTTCTTCCCTTCCTTGTTCAGCTCTCGGTTTTCCTTTTGGAACTGATTTCTCCTCAATGTCCCCTCATCTCAGAAACCTCATTATATTTAGGCCACGCCTCTAAACATTAAACTAAATCATTAGGTTAGAAAAATAAATACATCAGCAAACTCGGGCCCGGGATTCTTTTACTTCTGGCCCCAAGATTTGTGCCGAAATCCTCTCTGCCCGTGACAGTGAAAGTAAAAGGGAGGAAGGGTTTGCGAGGCCTGGTGCATAGGAAGAGGGGGGAAAGGTCCTGCGGAAATCTGTAGCGTTCCCATTTCCCCTTTGGCTCTGGGCTGCCGCTCGCTCCGGATCTGGGACTTGCGTAGGCAGGGTTAAAAATAACCGGGGTATATAAGGAGAGCAGGCAGCCCGCTGCACGGGCAGAACAAAGCCCTGGCCTGGCTCTCTGCTTCACGGTGTCCTGGGGAAGCTCTCGGAGCCGGGGACCCCGGCACAGATCGGGGGGGGGGAAGCTCTCGGAGCCGGGGACCCTGGCACAGATCGGGGGGGGAAGCTCTCGCAGCCGGGGACCCTGGCCCAGATCGGGGGAGCTCTCGGAGCCGGGGACCCTGGCACAGATCGGGGGGAGGGGGAGCTCTCGGAGCCGGGGACCCTGGCACAGATCGGGGGGAGCTCTCGGAGCCGGGGACCCCGGCACAGATCGGGGGGGGGGGGGGGGGTTGCAGGCAGGAATGCAATCCTTGGGCATTATGCGTGCACATGAAAGGCTTTGCCTGCCTCCGATCGCCAGCCCGGGCCCCCTCTTAGCGCTTCGTCTCCCTGTGCTTTGCACATCAAAAGCCTCAAAGTGCTGCCCCTGATAGGATCAGAAGCGCAGGCCATTGTCGGGAATTCCGCTCAATGGCTCTTTGTGGCGGGCCTGATGGCCAGGGGGTGGCCCATTCTCCTCTCAAGTAGCTGCAAAGCTGCCTGAATGTGCCCAGGAGGTGCCAGGAAGCGCGCGCAAGCGCTGACTCTCGGGGACCCCCAGGTTTCCAGGCCGGGCTCTCTCTCTGTTTCTTTGTCCTTGATTAGAAGAGTTTCTAGCTCAGCCCATCTGACAGAGCTTGGCCTGATAACAGGGGAGGCTTGCAATTCATTTCCAAATGAATCCTGACCCTTGGCTCCGATTACATTGTTTGCCTTCCACGGGGAGAACAAGTGCGGAGACATGATAAAGCGAAGAGTTGTGCGAGTTTATGTGATTGCGCGGTGCCAGGCACAGGGCGCCCAGCCTGGCACGGGATCGCCGCATTGCTCCAACCTGGCGAGGTGGGCAAAACGTCTGCATCGTGGGCACCGGGCTTCGGGCATCCGCCCCGGTTCTGGCAGACGCAAATCTAAGCCGCAGAGGGCGACACCTTGTAATAAGGACATAGCGCCTGTAAGTGAGGGCAGGAAAAGACCGGCTGCCCACTTGAGATTCCTCCACTTCGCTTACATAAGCACCACCTGTTTGGTTTATATAATCACCTGCTCCTTTCGTCCTCACACTGCCCTGCCCTCTACCTCCTCAAACCGGTAAGGGGGAGGGAGGAGACCCCCCCCCCCCCCTCAAACGGATTTCCAAGCGGGAGAAAGACAGAAAGCAGCGTGAGAGCCGCTGGGAGTGCGCTGCCGGAGGGGGTGGGCAGTGCTGGGTGACCTTCCCTGGCAGCAGCAGCAGGGTGCAGGGGCCTAAGTGATGCCCACCCACCCCCCATACACACACACACAGACTTCATCTTAAAATGTAAGAACAGCTGGCGCTGCCCTGGGACTTCTTCCAGTGCAGGTAGCAGAAGACTTGGTTCTTTCAGCCTCCTACCCCAATTTTGGGCACATTTGCATTAGCAACGAAAAAAAAAAAGAATAATTCCAACTAAAAAAAAAAAAAGAAGGCTTTATTCGTTCAATCTCTACGATTCCTCGCGTTCCTTTCACACTCGATCAGGCCGAATCCCTGGGAATTTCGTTTTAACTTCGCAGGCGCGTCCCACAGCGCGGGAATGTATTATCTATTTAGGTGGCTGAAGGCGATGCGCTCCCGGGGGGGGGGGGGACGGGATGGCCCCCTGGCTGCAAAGCTGCGCTCGCCAGTCCTGCGAACTTCCAAACTGTCCGCAGGCTGCGCACTCGTTCCCACTTGTTGCTGGGGGTGAAAGGTTGGTGGCCCTGCTGGTCCTCGTGGCAGGGGTGAACGGGGCTGTGCAGCCGCCGAAAGGAGGAAGGCTCTGGGCTCCCTTTCCAGCAGGGACAGCCCAGGAGCAGGATTAACCCTTTCCTCCACGAACTGCTCGTCTTTGCCGTTTGATCTGCCCTCATTGCCCCCGGGAGATAATGCACGCGCCCCGAGGGCTGGGCAGGAGGGCCTTGAGGTGACCTCTGTGGGGGTGGGGGTCTGTTTGACCCCCCCCCCCTCCGCGCCAGCCTTGGGTGCAGGACACCCGGAGTTTCTAGGGAGCGAAATAACTTCCTTCTCAGCAGTCCAAGCCTTTGTATACTTTTCTGAATGCTGGGTTTGTCAAAAAGCTCGAACCGTTATTGTTCCATTATTCCAGGTATCGATCATACGAAAACAACAAAAAAAGATTCCCCTCACCACGAACCTGCGGATCCATAAAATGATCTCTCGGGGCCTGAATGGAATAAACAACATGTCCTGTAATTTTATGTAATCTCTGGTCAGTCTAGAAACCAAAATAAACGAATGAGCTAAATCATTTTTTGTAGGTGTAAAAAATAGATGTAATCCTAGTGCAATTAAAAAAAAAAAGAAAATTGTTATTCTGCATTTGATTTCTAATTAAACTTCAATAGTTTTTCACATAAAATCATGCAGTGATTTTTTTTTTTTTAATGTTAAACGCAACAAAACCATGAAGGGAAAGGATGTAGCGTGAGGAATTCGTGTTTTTCCGGGTTTTCCCATCTGATTTGTGGCGAGGAATAACGCTTTGACTCAGCACCCGCCCATACATTAATCCCTGCGCTTTGTATAGCGCAGATTTGACTCCGAGATCAGGGGCTGGAAACTGCAACCCTTCTCGACTCATATCCAATGAGCTTCCAACGAAAACTGTGACTCAAAGATTTCCGAGGTCCCAAAACACGCTCCCAGAAGAGGAAAAAAAAGACACGTTTTGTATCTATTGCGTGGAGATCAAATGAAGTTTCTGCCCCTGAGGACAAAATTGCAATAATGCAAACAACTTCTAAAATGAATAGCGCTTACCAGCTCCAGAGAGGGCTCGAAACCGTTTGCACGCATGCCAGGCAAAGCCACAAAAATGCAACCAGCAACCCTGCAATTAAATATTGATTTGCAATCAGGGGAATTATCTGAAATCTGTTTGGGGGCTTTTGTGGCAGGAAATTCCCCCTCCCCCAGGTTCCTTTTATTATCATTTCGGGGTGGGAGTGATGAAAGCTGCATTATAAACACTGCCTAATTCCCCAGAAATTCAAAGAAAAGTCATGGAACCGGTTTGCAGCCTTGCACAGGAGACACAGGCAGGGTCAGTGGGAAGGGCCCGGAGGGGGGGGGGGGGGAGAGAAAGCTGCCCCTTCCCACCCCCCTTTTGGAATAAAGCCTAAGAAACGCGTAGGCGCACTTCTGGTCTCCAAGATCTCTGAGCCCCGTTTCTTGGTCTCTGATTGACTTTGCACACTTTCATCGTTCCGGCTTTGGGACAATCTCGGATGGGAGCAGAGAGCGTTCCTCTGAGTGCCGGTTAATGCTTTAGGCAGGGACTACCTGTGCCCTGTCAGACCTGTGTCTCCAGCCATCGTGGCCTTCCTTAATCTCCGAACTTGTGCCTCGGTGTCTGAAGGAGTAGCCCGCAGTGCTCACATTGCCTTGCTGGGGGCTATTTCCAGCACATGAATGCCCCTCTCTGCACTGCCGACAATCGCAGTGTTTCAGATATTCAGAGGCAGGTGTGTCCCTCCCTCTGACACTGTCTTTCTTTCTTTCTTAGAACTTACAGCTGGCTGTTTATACAAGAGCGAGTTACAGGAGAAAAAAAGATCCAGTGCAAGAGGCGAGGGTCATGCAGCCCCTATGGAAAGGTGCCCTGGGGTCTTAAACTGGGGCTGAAAGGGGAAGAGAACCCCCCTCTCCCTGCTCTTTGCAAATGGGCTTGTAAAGGTGTAAACCTGGAAAGCTTTTTGCAAGCCGAATGCAGGTCCCAGCAGTCCCTGCTGACAGGCACGCGGCCATACGCGCTCGCTCAGACCTACCACACAGGCGGGGGCGGGGGCGGGGAGGGCTCTGATTTCTCGCTCGCGCTCTCCTAGTTTACTTTTCTCGCTACAAACCTGCAGTCTCCTCAGCCAATCGGCGGCCGAGGAGGCGGCTGGGCGTGGAGCCGCCGTAATTGCCTCTGACGCGTTCTGTGTACAAACAGCTCGGCGGCGGCAGCCAATCAGCGCCGGCGCCTCCTGCCCGTGAATCGGGCCGCCGAGCCAATGGCAGCGCAGGGGGGAGATTAACAGGCTGGGCGCGCGCCCGGGCTCCGGACTTGTTGACTGCGGAGTCGGCCGGCGAAGTTTTTTCCGCGCGTGGATTGCGCGAGTCTCGGGAGTTACAGAAGCGCAGAGCCTGCTGCGACAGGGGGAGGGGAGCTCCGGGATGACCGCGGCTGTGGACGAGGCCGTCCTGCCCCCCATCGCCACCTTTGCCAGTATCCTGCCCGGGGACGAGAAGCAGGTGGAGATGCTGAAGGTGAGTTCCTCTCACCGGGACCGGGGAGGGGAGCCCGGATCTGCCGGAATAAAGGGGGGCGAGGGACTTTCTGCGCAGGGGGCCGGCAGCCATCCGAGCCACGGGGGCGCCAGGCTCGGTCTCGTTTCTTTCGGTCTCCTACCGAAACGATCCGAAGTGCTTTCGTTGGCCGGCGGAGCTGGGGTTTGACAGATCGGGCGAGCTGGCTCCGCTTGACCCGGTCTTGCTCTTGGTCGGGCTGAAGCCCAAAGCAGGGGAAGGATGAGGAGCCCTTGACAGAGGCGCTGGCTTTGCTCCTGCGCCCGTTCACGGGCTCCTCATCGGGAGGCGCAGACAACTTGTCCGACTGGTTCCCAGCGGCTCCTCTGACCTCCGCTGAGCAAATGTTTGGTTACAAATCAGCGCCCCCTGCCCCGCAGAGCTTGCCTGCCTAATGCCCGCGGGGGTTCTTGTTTGCTTTGCTTCCCAGCAGAGGATGGCGGGGAATGCGGAGCCCAGAAGCCTCGGGGAGCTGCACTTCGCCATGCTGGAGGGCTCGGCCATGAAGAAGGAGGACGACGACCTGGGCAAGTTCGTGGACTTGGACTTTATTTTGTCGCACATCACCAGCTCCCATCAGGGCCCCGGCTCCGCGCAGGCGGGCACCTACCCCCTGCCCGAGACGCCCGAGAGCTGCAGCGGCAACACCTACGACAGCGACGGCTCCTACGCCACCCCCAGCAAGTACGGCCTGGGCGGCAGCTTCGCCGGGAGCCCCAGCCACAGCTACATGGCCGAGCTGCTGACCCCCGACGTGGCCAGCATGGACCTGCTGCCCCCGCCCGACTACAGCCTGAAGAGCGCCCTGCAGCGGCGGGAGTACACGGAGCTGCGGGCGCCGGGCATGGGCGAGCACCTGCCGCCCCTGGCAGCCAAAATCAAGAAGGAGCCCCCCGAGCAGTCCTGCATGATGGGGGCCGCCGACTGCATGGGCCCCGCCCTGCTGCACCTGCACCCCCACCCCCCCTTCCCCCACCCCCGGGTGAGCCCCCCGGCCCACGCGGAGGAGCTGGGACCCCAGGACTGCCACCTGCTGGCCCACGACGCGCACTGCCACCCGCACCTGTCCGTGCCGCCGCACTACCAGCTGGCCGGCCCCTACCTGCCCCACTTTGCCGGCCCGCCCCCGGCCCAGTTCCACGGACAGTTCAGCGTCTACCCCAAGGTGCAGCAGGGCATGCACGGCATGGTGCTGACGCCGCCCTCCTCGCCCCTGCTGGATTACTTCCCTGGCATGGCCGCCCCCGATGACTGCAAGCCCAAGAGGGGGCGCCGGTCCTGGGCCCGAAAGCGCACGGCCACCCACAACTGCGAGTACCCGGGCTGCGGCAAGACCTACACCAAGAGCTCGCACCTGAAGGCGCACATGCGGACGCACACGGGTAAGCTGCGGCCGCGGGGAGGCGCTGCTGTGCGCGGGGGCGGGGCAGGGGGGGGTGGGGGGCGGTGAGGGGGGCGCGCTAGGCCAGCGCAGGCGCTCGCCGGGCTCTGCATGCAATGTCTAACGCGGCGCTCTCTCCTCCTCCTCCCCCGCAGGTGAGAAGCCCTATCACTGCAACTGGGAGGGCTGCGGCTGGAAGTTTGCCCGCTCCGATGAGCTGACTCGCCACTACCGCAAGCACACGGGCCACAGGCCCTTCCAGTGCCACCTGTGCGAGAGGGCGTTCTCCAGGTCGGACCACCTGGCGCTGCACATGAAGAGGCACATGTGAGGCCCGAAAAGGGCTGGGACTGTATTTATGAAGAGATTGTAATATTTTTTTCCAAAACCAATCCGCTCCTAATTTATGTACATAACGGCAAAAGTCAGTATTTAAAGTCAAACCCGCCACCGGGACGGCTCTTCCACAGCAGGAGATGAGATCTGATTTGCGGACTGGATGCCTATGAATCTCTGTGCACGGGTAGCGCTGCATGTACTGCGATCCTGCACAGGTAGCGCTGCATGTAGTGCGATCCTGCTCGCTGCCGCGGGCTCCAGGAAAGCAGCGCTCCCAATCGGCTTTTCCGCTCCTTCCGGGAATCTCCTTCTTCAGGAAGAAAAGCTGCCAATGTTTTGGTTTTTTTTTTTTTTAAGGTCAAATGTTTTATTTTCATATCGGTCTTCAGACTTTATACGCGCTTTGAAATTGTTTTCTAAAGAAAAAAAATGTTATCCCTTTTTTTTTTTTCCCCACTTCTTCACTGGCTCCTTCCTTTTCAAAGGGAATGAATCCACCCCAGGTACTTTCAGGACTGTTTCTTGGAAGAGCTGTAACATTTTGTAAGAAAAGATTTGCCTTCACGCACCTCTGCTATACTTGAACCTTTCTTTGGTGAGAAAGAAACCCGTCTCTGCTGTACCGCGCTCTGAACCGCGAGCGGCTGTAAGATAATCGCCTTTGTTTGTAGCTGAGCTTGCCCTGCTGAGAGAAGTGCAATATTTTTGTATATATGAAGCTCTGGTTACTGAGGCTTTCACTGTAGAAATGTTATTTTATCCTCCTTCTGTTTGTGATCTTCTGTAAACAAAAAAAATAATAATAAATAAACTTTAAGGAGCATGCGATGGACTTTATTTTAATATCTGCAGGGCTTAGGAAGCCGAAGCTGTGATTTTATTGATACAACTTTATCTCATTCTAATCCGCCTAGCACGGGTTTCCGGTATAGGCGGAAAAGAAATGGTTTTAAATAAATAAGAACCCGCGATTCCTCAAAGCATCCCTTTTTTTTTTTTTTCCTCCGCACTACCTCTTCCTTTTTTTTTTTTTTTTTGCTCTTATTCCTAAGTTTCCCTTCTTTCGGGTGCCTCTAAATTCCGCTGCAGTTTCTTGGCATCTTTCACTCTGAATGTAAAAACGCCCTTCAGCTGTCGGTGCTGTACTCACACTTTACACGCAGCGATGCGATGCCCCGGGAGCATTCGGATGATGAACAGGAAGGCAGCACCCCCGACTGTCCTAGCACGGGAAAGGTGGCAGCGCCCTACTAACACTGCACTCTCAATATCTTCTCTGGGGTGGAAAACAGAATGAGAACAAGCATCGCCGGGATTTCGTTCTTATTTGACTTTTCACCTCTTTGGGTTTATGCCGCATTTTAAAGGAAGATTCGTTTCGTTTCTGATTAAAACAAACGAAAAAGCAAACCGCCTTTAAATGTCAAGGTTTCTGCTTCAGGGGCAAAATTAAGCGCGGCGTAAACGGCGTCTCGGCGTTTTTGGGTTTGGTTAGGGAAGTTTCTCCCTTCATTTCTGTTGACTAAGGAGCCTCTTGCTTGGCTTCCCTCCCTCCCTCCCACCTGGAGGAAACCTCGTGCAGCTGAACAGGGAGAGGGAAATCCGGGGCTCCGACGACCCCGAAACGGAGGAGCTCCAGGTTCCTTGGCTGAGGGGCGGAGAGCTGGATGCGCAGTTTATTCTGGGCGCGCATTATCCTTCTGCTAGACTGAGTCAGGCTAATTAGCGAGCTGCAGAAGGATTTTCTGCAGGTATTAAATGGGGACCAGGTGTCTGAATGTAAAAATGCCCTTTTCAAGAACCGGGAGCTACAAATCTACATTTCCCAGTGCCAGAAGCAGAAATGAATTCTGGCCCGGGCTTTGGAAAGGCGAGGCCGGTGTGGATGGGAGGGGTAACAGCCTCACTTCCCAGGTGCCTCCGATGCAGGGGGTTTTTTTGTTTTTTTTTTTATCAGGGACTTCCCTTGTGGCTCCGCTGGGGCTTTCACGTCCTCGTCCTTTCCATCTGTGGTCTCCACTTTGAGCAGCAGCTGCGGGGTCTGCCAGGCAGGCACAGGACCCATTTCCATTATCCGCTGATAGGGTCCGGTGTTTGTGTCTTAAACCCTGCCTTATCTTCCCTGCCACCACTGTCCCTCTCTCTGAGCCCCGCACTCACTGCCCCCCTATCTGAACCCTGCCACCACTGTCCCTCTAATTGAGCCCCGCACTCACTGCCCCCCTATCTGAGCCCTGCCACCACTGTCCCTCTAATTGAGCTCCGCACTCACTGCCCCCTATCTGAGCCCTGCCACCACTGTCCCATCTAACTGAGCCCCGCACTCACTGCCCCCCTATCTCAACCCTGCCACCACTGTCCCCTCTGAGCCCTGCACTCACTGCCCCCCTATCTGAGCCCTGCCACCACTGTCCCTCTAATTGAGCTCCGCACTCACTGCCCCCTCTCTGAGCCCTGCACTCACTGCCCCCTCTCTGAGCCCCGCACTCACTGTCCCCCCTATCTGAGCCCTGCCACCACTGTCCCATCTAACTGAGCCCCGCACTCACTGTCCTCCCTATCTGAGCCCTGCCACACCACTGTCCCCTCTGAGCCCTGCACTCACTGTCCCCCCTATCTGAGCCCTGCACTCACTGTCCCCCCTATCTGAGCCCTGCCACCACTGTCCCTCTGTCTGAGCCCTGCACTCACTGTCCCCCCTGTCTGAGCCCCGCACTCACTGTCCCCCTATCTGAGCCCCGCACTCACTGTCCCCCCTATCTGAGCCCTGCCACCACTGTCCCTCTGTCTGAGCCCCGCACTCACTGTCCCCCCCTATCTGAGCCCTGCCACCACTGTCCCTCTCTCTGAGCCCGTACTCACTGTCCCCCCTGTCTGAGCCCCGCACTCACTGTGCTCCCTATCTGAGCCCCGCACTCACTGTCCCTCTCTCTGACCCCCGCACTCACTGCCCCCCCTATCTGAGCCCTGCCACCACTGTCCCCCTATCTCAACCCTGCCACCACTGTCCCTCTCTCTGAGCCCCGTACTCACTGCCCCCTCTCTCTGAGCCCTGTACTCACTGTCCCTCTCTCTGAGCCCTGCACTCACTGTCCCCCCTATCTGAGCCCTGCCACCACTGTCCCTCTCTCTGAGCCCCGTACTCACTGCCCCCTCTCTCTGAGCCCCGTACTCACTGTCCCCCCTATCCACACTCTGAATCTCTTTTCTATCGGGGGAACTTGATTCTTCACCAGGAGGACTGGCGGGTTTGGGGTTATGTATGTATGTATGTATGTATTTATTTATTTAAGCTGTGAGTGTCAATATCTGGCTGGGTTTAATGTCCCTGCAAGAGATTTGTCTTTATTTTGCTTTGATTTCATTTTGTTGGTGATGGGGTTGTTTGGTTTGTTTCATTTTATTTTTATGTTTTAAATTTCATTTTGTTTAATAAAAAAAAAAAAGGCTGTGGGGATCCCCTTCCCAGCCCCAAAAATTGTGATTCCAAAAGAAACTGAGTCCCGCGGGGTCCTTACCCCGTCCCCCTCTCCCTCCTCCCGGGAGGGAGGAGGGAGAGGGGGACGAGTTAGATGGGGGCCAGTTTTACAATTAGAATCGCAGATCTTTGAGGGAGGAGCCCCCCCAGGGCTGCTGCTGCTGCTGCTGCCTTTTATTAAGACTAAAAAATGAACAGCATTGCATTGGTTTTTGCCTCCTCCCGTTAAAGTAAAGCGCTTGCCTACTGGAAAGAGCCAGGACGCGTGCGGGCTGCTTAGCGCTGTCCTGGCAATGCTTCGCGCGCGCTAAGGCCGCTCTCGCCCGATGCATCTTCTGCACGCAGTATCCAGTTCTGCCTTTTATTCTAGCGCTGCTGGGCCCTCGCTGTGGCACGCAGCCTCTTCTCAGGTCCATGAAGATCTTGGGAGGGTTGCCGAGAACACCCAGCAGGGTTAGATCACTTCCACCCCCTATGGGTGGCTGCTAAAACACTGCCCCCTCCCTCCGAGCCCCGCACTCACTGCCTGGAGAATCACCAGAAAGTTAGTCAAGAAAATGCATTTAGTCCAATAGAAGGGGATCACCTGCTAATAATTCTCTTCCTTTGTTCATCTTCATTTCTACACGGCGAGCACACTGCAGAAATCTGGGAAAAGAAAGGGGCATTTTTTATTTCACACCTTGGCTGGACTTGCCAAATATCTGCTCCTAAATGTACTGCAGCTCTCCTAAAGGGGAATGACGGGAACTGGTTGCTGCTGGATTATTTCCTCCTATCCTTCTCTGTCCTAGATATTTTTAACAGGGCCACCTCCTAAAGGCTCTGGGGAATCAGCCCTTCCTTACCCTAGTCCATCAGATTAATAAACTGGACAAAGCCGGTGGCTGACTTATCTAGTAACATAGTAGATGATGGATAGAAATGACCGTCTGCCCAGTTATTGCTGCCCAGCAGGGCCAGTGGGACCACTAGGTGAACTAGGCCTGGGATTGCCGAATCTCCACTCCTCTTTGGTGCTGCTGTGCGTGGTCTCACATGGCTCACGCCCCCTAATAGGGGTGGCAGGGTGCCTGGGGAGGGCGGCGTGATGAGCTGGGGTGGCCCTGCTGCCCACACTGCTAAGGATACATCCCAGCTGCTTGGAGAAAATCTCTTCTAATGCAAGCAGGTTCTTGCTTGGCTAGATGAGCGTACAAGAAGATCCCCTATTTCGTTTACGGCCAGCAACCCTCCCTTTCCATGTCTAACCAGGAGAATTTGCAATAGTCTAAATGGCTACCAGTAGTCATGTGGCTGATGCCCAAAGAGCATTACAGACTAAGGCCATTTCCTTCAGAGGCCCTGACCAATTACTGCCTTTTTTTTTTTTTTTACATTTTGGGCCTATAGGAGAGCAGACCCGACCAGCAACAGTGCAGGTGCTCAAAGTAGTGACCAAGACCAACTTCAGCGGCAAGGAAGGCGCACAACTGAAATTCTGCACCCACTACCTGGGATCACTATCGCAGAGCCCAAGCTGTGGGTGGCAGATTTTACATGAAAGTCACTGAGGGCTACTTTGATTATATGGAAAGGTGCTACATAAAAAAATAAAAAATAAACCAAACTTAAAATGAACATTGCAAGATGCCTTTCAAGGTTAAAATGCCCCCAAAGAGTTTTCTGTCAGAGGTTTAGCACAGGCAGGTTAAGTGACTTGTCAAAGGTCACACAGTTAAGCGGTGAACGCGAGAATCCAACCAAGATCTCTAGGTGCAGGGTTTTCCAAGCTACGCCCACGGCCAGCCCTGTGTGTGTATATTCTGTGAAAGACAGGCTGCAATCATTCATCATTACATGTTAGTAAACTGTGCATCTTCTATGTAAGTTAATAAACCGACTTCCAGGTAGGAGCATTCATGGGTAAATGCACAGTAAATTACTTACTCCTGCACCATCCTGAACCCCTTTCATAAACGAATATTACTCACGCATCTCTTAAACTCTGGAAAAGAAAAGGATGAGGTAACAGGTAAAAAGACGAAGCAGCAGCAGCTCCCAGCTTGCCTGCTACCCTATAATGCTCCTGTATCCGAGATTTCTTGCCTTTGCCAGTTTGATGGCATCAGGAAGACATATCCTGAGCTGGACACTTGTTCACGCTTGACCCAGCTAGGTAACATTTTCCCTGTGATATTACCCAAAATGATTCAAGTATGCCATTGCCCGGAGCACACACAAAAGGACCTTAGTGGCCAGGAAAGGCTTGCAAGGAGCTTTTTTTTTATTTTGCTTTGCGATACTTCAAAGCAGATTACATTGAGATATTGCAGGTATTGGTCTATCCCCAAAGGGCTTACAATCAGACAGGGTCATTCATCAAAATGCGATATGGCGTTAACACATGCGATGGACTCTATAACAGGGGACCATCAAGCTAGGGTGAGATAACATAGGACAAAATGTAATCTTTGTGAGACTTTCCCCCCTCCAAATGACATCAAATCTTCACCAAGGTGTACTGTGCTGTTCGTACGTCTCACTCTACATGAGAAACTGACCCCTAAACCACCACCAGCGCCTCACCTCGACCTATTAGATGGCCTTCCTATAGAGATGAAAATACTTCACTACTAGGCATGCCTTGTAGATACTCTCTCTCTCTCTCTCTCTCTCATGAAGAATAAGGATTATTGCATACAGTGCTACTTTTTAATAAGTGAGAAAAGCAGTGTCAGGGGTACAAAAAGTTTAAAATATTTGCAAATCTAAATTTTTACAAATCCTAGGGTAGTACAGGACTCATTTTATCAAAGATAGATTTAAATTTTGAGTGGCAATCTCTCTCTGCCCTAGACTCCCACATTAATAACCTTTCACGACCGGTGCAGGGTCAGGGTTTGTATAACTGTAACTAATTCCGTAGTCTGAATAACTAACAAAGTCTTACCTTCATTTCCTTTTTGTTACTTTTTTTTTACTATGTGGACATTCAATTTCCCCTTTCTAAAAAGTGGGAACTGGGTTCTTCACTCCATGGCTTCTTTTAATGGACCAGTTTAAGGACCACAGAGGATGTTTTAGGAGACCACAAAGGTCCCCAATTCTGATGTGACATTGGGACTTCACATGGTCTCAAAAACTCAGCTCAGCAATTTATTTAGGTAATTATTCTTTTGGTCCAAGTTTGCATCAGGTCCAATAGGGCTATTTGACCTCAGTGCCAAATAGGGGCACCCTGAAAGGGGACGGACTTTGAAGTTTTGGAAGGCTGTCCTGAATCCAGACTTGCCAGGTACCCATTCGTTTGCGGGCTGCCTCTAAAACCTGTCTGTAAAGTCTGTAAACCCTTAAGCTGCCCAAAACTTTGTGTCTCGTGTCTGGCGCCTTAGACATTGGGCAGGAGCCAGACGTGACCCATCGCAGGCAGAAGTAGCTGGTTGGCAGCCTTCGATGACCCCCCCCCCCTCACCTACTCACAGTCTCTGACATTCGAGAGGACACCCTGCTCCTTTTCTGCACCCCATCCCAACATCCCAGGGGCTGGCAATGTGCCAGAAGCATGTTACTGACAGTCAGTAAAAAACCAAACAAACAGCCACGCAGACTGTCAGTAAAAACTGTTGTCAGCCCTGCCTGAATCCGAGAGTAGCTAGGGAAAGTATTTGTTACATTTCTACTTGTTTATTTATTTCTCGTGTGCTCAGGAGTCGTTTTTTAATGGTATCTGTAAGATTTTGAGAGAATACCAAGGGTGCTCAGTTTGTTTATAAGTCTCCTCTACTGAATCGTGTGAGAGGCCTTACAATGTCCAAAAATACCACGACTAGGCGGCAACCAATGAAGCTGTATGCTAGCAGTTCAAGACCAATGCCGGCTGGGCCAGTGCAAGGATACTGGGCCCCTCAGGGCAACCTCTGATCTGGAGCCTGCGCCCCCCCTAAGGAGTTACCTCCTGGCAGCAGCTCCAGCACAGGGGCTCCCTAGCACTGACTCTCGGCACAGCGCTCCCTCAGTCTCCTCCTTCACCCTCTGCACAGCATCCCCCTCTCTTTGCCCCCCCCCCCTGTGTAAAGTTGCCCGGCATCCCCCCCCCCTCTCCACCGGACCGGACTTAAGATGGAAGCGCCCATAGGCAGAGGACTTGGGGCAAGGGATTTTCTCCTTCTCCTTCTCCTTGCCCTGGAAATCAGAGATCAGCAGAGGGAATCCAAGTAATTTGGCACCCAAGGCCCCTGCCGGTGTCACCGAAGCCTAAATCCGGCCCTGCCCCTCCATAGCATTCTCTTCTGTTCCTTCTCTCCCACCCCCAGTGGGCCAGCGTCATCCCTGTCCCCGCAGTACCAGGACTCCCTCCCTTACAGTCGCTGCAGCAGAGGCCTGGAGTCGCTTCCTCCTCTTCCAGAAGCCCAGGGACCCTCGTGCCGGTGCTGCCCATAAACGTTTGGCACTCTAGGTGTCCCCCTGGTTTTCCTAATGGAAGCGCTGGCCCCGAAGCTGAACACAAGAAAGCAAATCTTTAGTCAGCAGGTAGTTAAACAGCAGAGTCACTTGCTGCCAAAAGTAATCACAGCAAACAGCACAGCAGGGTTCACGAGAAGTCTGGACGCATTCCTGGAAGACAAGAATATAAACGGATATTAGAGATCGGTTGGAGGCCAAGTGGCTTCACACTTTGACGGATCTACAAGGAGCGCTGGTTTTCATTTGGTGACTCCAGCGCTAGCGTCAGAGGCCGGGTGATGGGCTCGATGGGCCACTGCTCTGACCAGCTCTCTCCTGATCCAACTCTCTGATCACCCAGTCAATGAAATTGATCAGTTTCATCTGAGAAAACCCAGCTCTGGTAAAGCCACGGCGCCTCAGATCTTGTAACTCATTGGATGAAGTGGTCTGCAGGAAGATGCTGGGCACCTAGAGTGCTGCATTTCTCTTACAGTGCTGAGACAGAAACCCATCATCTCCCTCCAGCAGAGAAGCAGGGATCGCCTCACCTACTGAAAGGTACAGAAGAAACATTTCTGTCTTTCCAGGAGTATCTTGTATCCCAAAGGTTTGGAGTTCCCTTTCAAATCTATATTCCATCCCACTCCTGCTGCCACCCTGCCTGTGCTCCCCTCCGCTACTGTCACCCTGCCTCCTGCTCCTCTCCATTGTTGTAACCCTGCTTGCCCCTCTCCGGCTGTCACTCTGTATGTCTCCCCCCCCCCTCCCCTTGGCTGCTATCATTCTACATGCCTGCCCCTCCCTTGCTGTCATTCTGCATGCTCCCTTCCTCCCCAGCTGCTGTCACCCCCTCCACAGCTCTGCCTGCCCTTTCCTGTGCTGTCATGCTACTTATCCTCTCCCCTGCTGTGGCCTTGCCTGCTCCCCCTTCACTGTTGTCACCCTGCACCCCCCATCCTGTTCATACTGCTCGGGTGTCCTGAACGGCACCCTTCTATTACTGAGCGGGCTGCAGCTGGCTGGCTTTTCTATTTAGGTGCAGTGCAGAGATCAGGTGGATCCAGAGCCCAAAACGAAGCAATAATTGGTGCCATTCAGAATACTCAGGCAGCATGGTCCACCACGAGGGCCAAACAGGATGGGAACAGGGGTACTGAAAACAGAAAAGAAAACAAAGCAGAGAGAAGTCAGGATACCTTTCCAATGGAAGAGCAGTTAAAAGCAAGATTTTTCCAAATGCTTCTAAAAGAAAACTCTACCTGCAATATTTAAAAAAATGTACTTACTTTGTACCTATTCAAACTGCTACTTGTAAGGTATCTCTCTATCCCTGGGTGCAGCCATGGTCAGAATCAGTACAGTGGCACAAAGTGCAGCACACAGAGCATGTGATGCTGTGATGTCACGAGTGGCATGGACCAATCGGCTACCAGCGTTCTATGACCCTGCTGCAAACATGGCTGCTCTCAGAGGTTTCAGAGGAAATGTTCTGAATCCAGGAAATCTTCTGAAACCATTGCTCCTATATTAACCTGAAACTGTATGAGCCACACCGCAGAATCTGTGTGGCTAACAGAACAGAAATGGCGGAAGTACAGCTGAGATGCACCTGGATGACCAGCTGATTGTGATCGGTGAACCCATGCTGGGGGTTGCTATTCGGTGTGTGTACCCGTTTGAAAGTTTGTACAGTTACACATCCTGCACCTGCCCCGTGGCTGTGCTGCAGGAGATTCATGCTGGCCTCCTGTCCATTGTGGCCACAAGGTTCAATCGGACCTGCCAGAGGAGTAATGGACTTCAGCTCCAGGGAGGGAGGAAGGGCAGGGACCACTACTGCCACCACCTCTACTTGAGCAAGGGTCACTCTTGGCGGAGACTTTCCATTGGCCCTGGGCCGGAAGAGAACCTGTGTCGCCAGGTCACGCCAGGTCTTGGATGGCATAGCATATGTACATACATGTAAGAATAACCTGACCTCTGTGCGAGGGCTCCAGCACTTCACTCCGAAATGCCAGAGGAAGAAACACAGGCGTGGCTTGTTTGATTAATATGAGTCAGCTCTCGTCCACGCCTTCCACTTCCAGCGTTAAATCGGTTTCCATAGGCATCCGGCAGCACTGGAAAAGCTGGATCTGGCGGGGAGAGAGTTAATTTAGGTCATCTGGAAGATTACTGAGGAGAGCAGGGCTGGCTCCAGCTTCCCTACTGAAGGCTTTGTAGCCCAGGCAGGTTCTGTCCTGCTAGCAGGGATGCTGAGGCTCTCCTGTGACTCCCAGCCCCTTTTCTCTCTGCCACTTCTTACCTTCTGGACTGCAGCTGGCATTCCTTCTGCTCATTACTTCACCAGGCCAAGCTGCTAAAACGCTAATTCTAATTTTAAAAAAAATGAGCAGAGACCATCCCGAAATCGTATTTTTACAAAGCAATTTTGAGCAGTGGGCAAAAGGTTTAAGCAGTAAGCCTTGGTCCTAGAATAACCCAATCCTTTCCCTCTCCATCACTGCCTGGCTCCTCAGTTCTCTGCTATCTTCAAGTTTAGCAATTTGTCTGATAGCACCGAGTGACTTTTGCACAGTCAATACATCACAGGAGATTAACCAATGAGAGGGCAGCTTTAGAAACGATTGCTGATATCAGCATGCACTCCAGACTTTCTGAGGTAATTTTATCACAGCTGGCAGACTGTAGCCTGAATTTTTAAAGCAGACTTATGTGCATAAAATTCCCAGGCTGCCTGGTCTGTATAGACACATACCTGCAGGAGTAACTTTCTGAGTGTACATTTCCTAGCATACCTTTGAATTTTGGAAGTGTGCATGTAAACGCTTTCTCTGCCCCAGTTCCACACCCTTCCCCCCTCTGGAGCGTCTCTTGCTAGGGCTGGAATTAGCATTCCCATGGGCGGGGCTTGGAATTATGCGCATATTTTTGCATTGTCAGAAGCATGCACGGAATTTTTCCCGGAAAAGCTCTGCGCGTTAGCAGGTGTCAATGCGAGCGGCTAGATTTGGTGGGATAATACCTTCCCTTTGAAAATTGGTGTGAAGTCTGTGGGCGACTGACTTTTTATCCATGCAGGCGGTTACAAAACTACCCTCACAGAGACTTCAACTGAGGCGGTTTTTAAAGAAAAGTCTGTGAGGTTTTCTCATCTCACGCGTCCGTCACTGCAGGTGCCTCACTGAAATATGTTCACAGCCACATGCATGGCCCTGCTGGATAGGAAACAGAGGGGGGAAAGGATAAAGCAATGATAAATTGATGGAGAACTCTTAACGGTCCCTTCTCCTAAAGATAATAAATTATAACAAACAAGAGCTAGAGCTTCTTCTTATGTGGCCTCAGTGCTTGGCGTGCATTACCCCTCCAATTACACAAAGAGGCAGATGTTAGGGTGTTCAGAAAAGGACTGAAGGCATAGCTTTTCCAGCCAGGACAGTGCATGAAACACATAGATAGTATTGCTTTCCGACTTTTTAGTAGTTATTATTTCCTAGGTACGTATGTTTGTTTATTTATTTATTTATTTATTTATTTATTTTATTAATTTCTTATAACATTTTACAATGAAAGCAACAAAGAAATATTTGTGAATTACCAAAACATTATCAGAAAGAAAAAAAAACAAGTAAATTCAAAAACATGTAATTCCAAATTTAAAGTCCACTTTATAGGGGAGCTAAAAAGAAAAAATCTAAAACAGAAAATCACAACCATACGTGTTATGGAGGAAAAAACAAACTTTTACCAGTTAATTAATCCCCAATAATAGAAGCTGTCAATACGCCCTCATCCACCTTTATCTACAAGAAATACCTCAAGGTGGGCAGGTTCCGTAAAGATAAACTTATTCTTGTGAAAAGTGACTAAGCACTTGCAGGGAAACTTCAGAAAGAGCGTGGCCCCTAGACCAAGTACTCTCTGTTTCATTGATAGAAACTGCT
The DNA here is from genome assembly GCF_901001135.1 of Rhinatrema bivittatum. Taxonomy (NCBI): domain Eukaryota; kingdom Metazoa; phylum Chordata; class Amphibia; order Gymnophiona; family Rhinatrematidae; genus Rhinatrema; species Rhinatrema bivittatum. The sequence goes on from NC_042624.1 coordinate 120,426,351, forward strand.
TCCGCCTTAACTGAGTGCTTCTAGAGACATCCGGGAATACCTGGACCTTTTGACCACAAAAGCTGAAATCTTTATTTTTAAAGTATTTTTGAAGAACCAAATTTCTTTCTTGCTCTAAACCAAATGCCACTATAAATGTGGCTCTGGTTGAAATATCATCCATAGATGATTCCAAGAAAGCGGTTAAATTTGGACTATCTGTGGAGGTAACATCTAGTTCCCCCTCTCCTGCGGCCACTTCTTTTTTCATGTTAGACACATAATAACATTTAGATATGAGAATATCCTTTGTAATACATAAAACTTCTTTTGCATATTTTTTACACATTTCCTGACCTGAAATTAATCTGGTAATTGGAAAGTTCAGAAATCTCAAGTTTTTACTTCTCATAATGTTCTCAATCCCCTCTAATTGTTTATATATCATTAAAGAATCCTTCATGAAAGTAGTCCCAGATGTTTGTAATGACAATATTTGTGAAGAGGTAGTCGCACTTGCTGCTTCCAAATGTACAATACGCTTAGTGTGGTCTTCCAGTGAATTCCTAGTCTCTTTAATGAAATTGGTGGTTTGAGCCATAGATAAAGACAACATCTTTTCCATTTTATTGACAGCTTTCCAAACATCCACCAGGGTTATGTTGTCAGGATTGAGCATCTCTATCTCTGAATCCATTGATAGAGAAATCTCATCCTGTCCTGGTGGAGTACTTCCTCTGTCTACTGGCGATGTTACTACCAACAAATCAGGGTTAGATGCATTACTAGCCCCGTTTACTACAGAGGGTATATTGGGGTCCTGGTGTTGGGCAGGGCTACTAGAGGCTCCAGAGGAGAAGGAGATGTCAGGAATGACCTCTTGAGGTCTGACTCACCCGCCTGAGTATGTGTTGGTCCATCGGTCCTTTGATCACATTTCCTACTGGGGTGGATGCCAAAGGTCGTATTTTCCTCTTTTTCCCCATCGAGGGCCGTACCCACAGAGAGAGAGAGTGTGTGGGGGGTGGCGCAGAATCCTGCAGGGCAGCGTCTGTAATGGGCAGTGCTCAGAGTTATCTTTTGCAGGCTGAGGTGTTCTCTCTTCCCTGCGTTCAGCTCGCTGGGTTACGAAAGGAGGGTGACAGACAAAAGGCCTGAAGCAGCGGGCAGCCAACGACTTTTTCTTTTCCACTCAGGTTCCACTTAATCCTGCGTCACTGCCCCGGATGAGAGGGGCCTCTAGCGAAGGGGGAGGGGGGAGTGCATTTTCAGCGCAGGGCAGGGCAGACGGACAGATTTTGCCCAGCTAAATTAAGCCCATTCTCATGTGCACCTCGCCAGCTAGGTTTATGGCTGAAAATGAGCTTAAAGCTAGGCAGCCAAACTCTGGACGGCCAGGCCTGCCATTGCTGCAGCACCGCTTTGCGTGCCCGTCTTAGCCCTCCTGTGCTGAAAATGGAATTAGAAATAGAAAGTCAGGGCTAGCCTGCTAGCGTTTGCCCCGTCCCCACCTCCCAACCTAACCCTGGCCTCCGAGATGACCAGATTTGGAGTAAATTAATACAATTACTGGGGATGGCGCTGATCTAACTGCGTAACTCCGATGCTAGGCAGGAGAGTGGGGGGTGAGGGGGCTCTGAACTGGAAGTGAGTTCACAATGACCTGAATGCCAGAACCCAGAGAGGGGTTATAAAAGGAATCCACCCCGATGGAGGCAGAGAAACTACAGTAGCAGGGGACTCGGGGCTGGGTCCTGCAGCTGCGATTCTCAGAGACACTGCAGAAGGATCTGAAAGGGGAATCTGGAACAGAGTAGACGCACCATGAGGAAACCCCAGTAAGGGACTCAAAAAACCCGGAATAATGCTGAAGAGTTTTAGGAGAGCAAGAACCAGGAACTACTAAACCAAAAACGCAACCTAGGCGTCATGATTTGGGAAGAGCTGAAGGTTAGCAGCCAGCGGGGATCTCTGAGTTGCCTGGTGAGGAGCGGCGTGGCCCCAGCTCCCACTGAGCGAGCCACGCCAAACGCTCATTCCCGTGGCATGAACTCGTCAGGAAGCGACGCTGCTTGCTTGCATGATCAGCTGTGCATTCTTCACTTTGGGGCCGATGCAATAAATCTGTGTGGAAAATGGACGCTCAGTGTTCAGCGCCCACTTTCCTAACGCGCGCCCTGCCACCTCTCCCGGGTGAGCGATCCAATATTTAAACGAGGGGTCGCATTCTGGTTCTAAGACGATGGGATGTTAGGGTTTTGTTGTTTTCATGCATTTATTAGGGTTGCTTGGTGTTGCTTGTGTTTTATTGACTGGGTTTTCACCTGGAGCTTCATGGAGATGTGGGATAGAAGTTTTATAAACAAATAAATAATCAATTCAACTCCTTTTGAAAGTATTTTCCCATTTATTTTCCATTCCCTTGACTCCGCCCTCACGGAGTCACTTTCGATCCCAGGATACCTCGCTTCCCAGTCGTTTCCCACTTGCTCCCCCCTCCCCTCCCCAATAATCCCACTGTGGCCCCCATTCATCCTCTGCCTTATTGGCCCCAGGTTCTTCTAAAGAGCCCATTGTGGGATTCGGCTTTGCACGGTGAATCCGAGAGGAGGGAGGATCCCTCCTACCCTGCCCGTTAGTGTGACAGGAGTAGGATTAATGCCATCGACGAGTGCGTTTGCTTGCTTCCTTCTGTACGGGATTGTGAATCCTGGACAGGCAGGTTGCTCCCAGTCTGGTGGGTGCTGGGTGAAGGCTTCCCCTTTTGGCTCCAGCTCTGAACAGGCTTTACTTACTCAAACCCATGGCTGCCTTCCCAGTCCGCTCACAACAGATTTGTACAATTGTCTTCCAAAACCTTTTTTTTTTTTCATTTCCTTTAATTAAAAAAGTCAACAGTGCTCACTGCAGCTTGCAAGATCAGAGGAACCAGCACAGGTCTTCACATTAACCTGCTTTATTAACTCAGCCAGGGAACAGGACCCGAGGCTTCCAGCAATCTCTCTGGAGCCTTCCGTCCCAGCAAACTGCAGGCACATGGGCTGCAGAAGCAGTCAGGGGAGATCAGTCTGTCTGTCTGTCTGTCTGTCTGTCCTCCATCCCTCCAGCAGCTCTTGTTGTGAAAATGTAACAATCTTTTTGGGATTTGTGACAGCGCTTAGGGGATACTTGGCCATTTTGATTTTTGTGCCCATTCAGAGCCCCCAGACCCAAATTATTAGGTGCATGGAGTAACCCCAGGGATGCTCTCAGCCTTTACACAAAACCCTTTCCTTTTGAACCAGTCTGGGACTGGGCTACAGCGCACAGAAAGTATCCACAGGTGCCTTCCCTTCCTGCTTCCCTGCTGTTGGGGCTCCTGCAGAGGGAGTGAGGGTCAGAAACGCCTCACCTCGCTCTCCAGAGACGCTCTTATAGCGTAAGAGACACCCTCCTAGTGACATGAAGCACAACAGCTTGTGGGATGAGCTGGGAGGGCACCTTCTACTCTCCAGCCGAAATGGCAAGGAAGAAGCAAGTTGAAAAAGGATCCAGGTCGACAACCTGGCAAAAAACATCACCAGTGGATGACACAAATCTGTGGCAATCTGTATATCTACATGAAAGCCAGGTCTTTCTGTTAAGGAGAGAGATGCTGAGTCTTACAGGGGCTGAGCCTCTTCTATCTTCTGCTAGGTTACCTCCCCCATTATTTTGTTGGGGTAGACATGAAAAGTTCATAAAGTTATATTCAGAACAGAGAAAAGAAAGATACTTTACCGGTCCAGAAAACTTGCATCCTTTAATAAAATAAAGAGATCACTTCTAGCCACCTCTTGTGTTGGTTTTGACAAATTTTAAAAGAAACTCTTAATTAAATAGTCCTCTCCTTTCCCTCTTTCTCATTCTCACCCTTTTTTGACTATTTTTCTTGCTCTTCTCCTCCACTGTCTGTCTCTTGGCCACGCTCTCTGGTCCTCCTTGCCTGTCTGTCTCTTAGTGGGGCAGCGAGCGCCGAGAGCAGTCTCGCATCTGTCCATGCTTTGAAGAGAAATTATGCCCCCTTGTGGTCATCACTCCAACTGCATTTCTTTCAGGTTCTTGTTCTTTTTATAAAGGCTCCTTACAATATTTATGTGGTGATTTTCTGGCGAAATCTTTTACATCTTGCTTTCTTTTCCCCATTGCAGCTGGAGTGGAAGGTGCAGGCCACCACTGGCACCAACCTGATGCCTATTTTTCTTAGAAAATTACTATGATTCATGACCAGTAGACTTAACCATGCCTTAGTAATAGCAATAATAGCCACATCTGCTAATGCACCTCACTCCTACCCTGCAGAAGCTATCTCTCACCTCACTCCCACAGCTCTGCCAGTCCACCTCAATCCTAACCTGCACCACTCTCTGCTATTCCAGTATTGAAACACTCTCAGCTCTGCCAATGCACCCCACTCTTGCCCTGCAGCACCCCTTCTCACCTCCCACACACTGTTATTCCAGTACTGAGACCCACACACCCAGTGCACCAAAATCCTTCCATGCAGCACCCTCCTGTTATTTTAGGACTGAGACCCCAGACACACAACTCTGCCAGTGCAGTTCAATCTTTCCCCGCAGCACCCCCAGCTCTTCCAGTATTGGGAGCATTCACTGTGCCCAGTGCACTGTAGTCTTGATCTGTGCTAGACTTGGTGTTCTAGTCCAGGGGTGATAACTCCAGTCCTCGAGAGCCATAAACAGGCCAGGTTTTCAGGTTAAACACAATAATCATGCCTGACATATTTGCATACAATGGATGCAGTGCTCATAAATCTATCTCATACCTATTCATTATGGATATCCTGAATCCTGGCCTGTTTGTGGCTCTCAAGGAGCACAGTTGGTCATCCCTGTTCTAGTCCTCTGTTTCTCCACAGTGGGAAATTTACCAGTCATAAAAATTGTGCTGAATAATCCCGTGCCCCTTCTGACGTTGATGTGCCCTGGGAGCTGGTGTGGAAGCACTGACCAGCATGTCAGCTTCACCTGTGACCAGCAGCGGATCTGCAGGGTGTCAGATGGAGCGCTCGCCACCAACTCATCTGTGCACTGTCCTATCCCATGGACTTTAAGCTTCCTGCCACCTGTTGTCAACATCACAAACTGTTCTGGCAGCTCCCGTCCTATCTCTCGGTCCCTTCTGTCAGTGGTCCAGCTTCCCATCTACTCCACAACTCCAGGAACACTGTGCAGATTGCCTCACTTCAGGTAGGAGACTAAAAGGCACTGAGAGACACAGAGAAACAGAAACGTGTGTGTGTGTGAGTGAGAGAGAGAGAGAGAGAGATCAGTTTCTTGGCAGGACAATTTTACACGTGCTATTATATGTGAAGTAGAATAGAGACCATGAAATGAGCTTTCCTACCTCTGCCATGAGCATAGGTGCCACTCTGTGGGTGCACAAGTAGCCCCAATATTGAGCAGACTCCTTCTCTGTAGCCAGCATGAGGTCATTTGTGATGGGCTTAGCACCCCAATCATTCCCAACAGGTGGACTCTTCTAGCCATGAGGAGAGACTTCCAGTCGGTGCCACTGTTTATCCGGGTTTTCGTATTGTGTCCTTAAAGGTGCAGAGGGTGATACAGAAGGAAAGAACCCCTGTTTAAGGAAGGAGAAGGTTCTCTCCTATGCCCTCTGCAGTCCCGATAAGATTGCCCCTGGCACTGATGATAACATACCAGCTGGTATCAGAGCCAGAGTGCTGCTACCCCACCCTGGGCAAACATTACCTTTATCCACCACCATTCCCCCAGATTATGCCTTTGTCTGCTCTCAAGTTCTTGCTTCATAGCCAGCTCACACCCGCTGCTATCGCAGGTTAGTCAGGGTCCACAGGCTTTTCCACAGCTGGACATGGAAGCTCAGTTTCTATTCTCACTCCCTCTTGGGGATGCAGAGACGCTGCCAGGCTGCAGTCCCTTTGGTGCCAGTTACAAGGGACTTGTGTTACCCGCACTTCAAAGATATAAGGGTCTTACTCATTGAAAGACTGACAAGACCTGCAAAATCTGATATCTCCACGATTCTTCGGTGTGCATGGCACTGTATGCTCATATTTGATTTCAGAATTACTGTGGCAGAATATCAGTATGAGAAAAGGTTATTTCGTTACTAATGTTGTAGTACATCAGTGATTTACCCTGGTGCACCCTGCACTAACACCAAATGATGACTCCTCCAGCAGTGCACCTTGCACTAACACGGACTGATGACCCCCCCCCACACACACACACACACACACACAACGCACCCTGCACTATCACAGACTGATTAATCCTCCCACAGTGTTCCCTGAACTTACACTGAATGGCTCCTCCTGCAGTGCACCCCACACTAACACTGACTGATGGACCCCGACCCCCCCCCCCACACACACACACACACATACACACACAACACACCCTGCACTATCACAGACTGATTAATCCTCCCACAGTGTTCCCCGCACTTACACTGAATGACTCCTCCTGCAGTGCACCCCGCACTAACACGGACTGATGGACCCCGACCCCCCCCACACACACACACACACACACACACACACACACACAACGCACCCTGCACTATCACAGACTGATTAATCCTCCCACAGTGTTCCCTGAACTTACACTGAATGACTCCTCCTACAGTGCACCCTGCACTAACACTGACTGATGAATCCTCCCACGGTGTTCCCTGAACTTACACTGAATGACTCCTCCTGCAGTGCACCCTGCACTAACACGGACTGATGACCCCCCCCACACACACACACACACACACACCTACAACGCACCCTGCACTATCACAGACTGATTAATCCTCCCACAGTGTTCCCTGAAGTTACACTGAATGACTCCTCCTGCAGTGCACCTTGCACTAACACGGACTGATGGACCCCGACCCCCCCCCCCCCACACACACACACACACACACAACGCACCCTGCACTATCACAGACTGATTAATCCTCCCATGGTGTTCCCTGAACTTACACTGAATGACTCCTCCTACAGTGCACCCTGCACTAACACTGACTGATGTCTTCCCCCACAACGCATCCTGAGGTAATGAGGAAATAAGGTGAGAAAGGGGAATCATCAGATAGTTGGGGTGAGAGGGAGAGGAATCTCTGGAGAGATGGGGGTGGGGAAGGAGCTGAGGTAGTGTGAGAAGAGGAGGAAGGGGGAGCCTTTGGAGGGAGGGGAAGAGGAGCTGGGGTGGTGAGGTAGGGGGATGAGAGGTGGGGGAAGGAGCTGAGGTAGTGAGGCTGCAGTCTGCCTGGTGCACCCTGTCCGTCCGCCGATGGCCTAAGTTGAGAAGAAGCTTTGGGCTGCCAGTGGACCACATCCCACCAGCAGCTCAAGTGGAGTGGAGGTCACCTTGTAATCCCAACCCGATAGAGGCCAAAGTGAGGACATGAGCCCAGAGCTCCCAGGGGAGGAACTGGAAGAAAAGAAAAGGTGAAGCCCATGTGTGTGAGAGCATGTGTGTGTGTGTGCACGTGCATGTGGGAGAGAGGGAGTGTGTGCGTCTGAGAGAGGAAACATGAATATGTGTGGGAGAGGGAGCGTGTGTGTGTATATGTGTGAGAGAGGGAGCGTGTGTGTGTGTGCACATGCATGTGGGAGAGAGAGAGTGTGTGCGTCTGAGAGAGGAAACATGAATATGTGTGGGAGAGGGAGCGTGTGTGTGTATATGTGAGAGAGAGAAGGGAGAAGGTTTGTGTGCCCTCCCTCCACCACTAATCCCCAGGAACGGAGAGTGGGATCTTATTTGTTTTTATCCTCTTTGGTTTTGCTTGTTGGGTGTTTGATGTGTCTGCTGTTTTGAGATATTTTGCTGATGTTTGGGATATTAAAAATGACAATTTAAATGAGTTTTTAATATTGGATGTTTATTCTTCTTGAAATATATCTTTTCGTTATTGGTATGGTTTTACTATTATGCTTGATGTTTTATATTTCTTGATTTTGTTGTTTGATGTTTTGTGGGAAATGGGGATGTTTCTGTTTTTGCATTGTTGCGCTGTGGACAGGGTCTGGCTTGTTGCGATGTCCAGTTCGGTTTTTGTCTGTACATTTCTATTTCTATTTTGTGGTCTCTTTGTTCTGTATTTGGTGGGGGTCTGTCAGTGTTTTGCATGTGTGGCAGAGATGAAGTGTTCTGCTGGCGTGAGCTTCTGTGTGGGGTTGTGTGGCAGCCTGGCTTGTTCCATTTTCCCGGTGAGAGGTGTATTGGTATTTTGGGAGCCGGTGCTGTATTTGCAGTGTTGCTTTTTCATGGGTGGGATTGTTGTTGTTTGAGTGCTGGCAGTTGGTGCTGTTTTGGCATGGGAGGTTTGCTGTGTTGTAGTTGTTTGCTCATGGTTTTCGGGGGGGTCGCGCCCACATTCAACATGCGTTGCGGTGGGCCTGATGGCGTGTGCGTGCTTTTGCAGGGTTTTCTGGTTGGCACCACAGAGGTGCATGGGGATGCAGTGTACGGGTTGTTGTGGGGATATTTTCGCCTCAGAAGATTATATTCTGAATGTTATTTAAATGCACAATCTGCTCTTATAGATGCTTAATTTGTAGTTGCATGTTTGTAGGGGGCCGGCGTGGGGGAGGGGGTGCTAGGGCATCTAGTGCTCTCGCATTGGCCGTGGATTCCGGAGGAGAGGGGGTGGATCCGGGTGGGGAGGAATTTCAGATTTTAGGGTTTGGATTGCTGGAGGGAGATGAGTGAATCACAGGGAGCAGCAAAAGAGCTAGCACTGGCCCTGATCCCAGAATATTAAAGAGCTGAAAGCACCTGCCAGCTCTGAGGCCCTGCATCTTTTTCTCACCATTGGTACAATGGGACTGGCTTCTTCCAGGCCTACTGGATTTCAGCCTTGTGACAAAGAACTGTACTCTAATCCTGGACTGGAAGCTTGCAGAGTCTGCCCCGAGGCCAGGAACGTCTGCTTCCCCCCACCCCCTGCCATTCAGCTGCGAGAAACCAGAGAAAGGCCCTCTGCATGGTGTCAGTGTCATCCCGTCAGGGGACTGCACCACAAGCCCCTGGAGCTGGCATTAGCAAAGAGATCCGGTTCTGAGGCCCCGTGCAGCCCCGCCATATCCCATCACCAGCCGAGCTCGGCGAAAATAACCCCGACACCGGATACGCTCCAAACTAGAGGGGCAAACTGAAGGGACGGAGGGCAAGCCCCCGATTTGTGAGCTAAGACACAGCGTGGAGCTCGTGACATCTCCTGTGGCCTGCGCCGTGTTAGAAGGAGATCTGGGCCAGTTACAGTTCCCAGGGAAATGATATGTGCTGGTATTCAGCACTTTCATACATCAGGCGACTAACGCCAAGCAATTCTGCATCTGATCACTGGGCTGGGATGCTCATAAGAGAAAGGGTGATAGTTTCTGCCTTCCTTCTCCTAAACAGATTCTGAATTCAAGGCGCATCCTGGTATCCATGGGATTTTTTTGTTTTTAAATGTGTAAATCCTCGCCTATCAGTAGCATTTATAGACCCCGTGGGCATTATATACAGAGCCCCCGGTCTCCTGCAATAAGGACCACAAAACTCGTGCAGAATTACCATGGGGAGGAGCAGCCCATCTGCATCTCCCTTCCCCCCTCCCGCCCTGATCAGGTTGGCAGGAGGTGAGGAGTAACAGCAGCTTGGGCCGTGTCCCCATCCCTGCTGCTTGTCCCATAGGGTTCAAAGGGTCAGTCCGGCCCCAGGTGGCAGCAGAGGACGCAGCCCGAGGGGCCACCGCTCTCCTCCTCCTCCTCCTGCCGGCCCGATCAATGCGGGAGGGGTGGGAAGGCGGGACCAGCAGATGAAAGAGAGGCAGATGGGCTGCGGCGGAGCAGATTGCAGTCGGGCGCTGCAGGTATTTTCCCTGTCCCCAGAGGGCTCACAACCTATAAGTTTGTACCTGAAGCAATGGAGGGGGATCGGACCTCTTCAAGGTCACAAGGAGCAGCAGCAAGATTTCAGTCTTGGATTTCCAGGGTGGGTGAAAGAGGGACTGGAGGGTGATGACGGGGGACGGGATGGGGGATGAGAGAGGGGGCACCTGGGATGGGGAGGGAAGGAGAAGTGGGGAGAGGGAGTGAGGCAAGGGGCTGAAGCCAGGGGAGGGTCATTTCCTTCTCCTCACTCAGGTTACCTGCCCATCCTCCCCTCCTCTTCTCCTATCTCCATCTCCAACCTTTCCTCCCTATCCGCAATGTTCCCTACTTCTCCCCTATCCCCCCTCGGCCTCCACCATCCCCAGTCCTCCACTTCTTCCCCCTCCACATCCCTAATCCTCTCTCCTTTTTCTCGTTCCATTCCTGATCCTCCCTCCCTCTCCCCCAATCCCCTTCCTCCTGCCTCCATTCCTGATCCTACCGTATTTATTTATTTAAAATCCGGTCTGCTTATAATAAATATATTGTACTAAGCATCTCTCTCCATCACTTACCTCCCTGTCTCTCCCCCCCCCATCCTCATTCCTCCCTGTCCATCCTTTTCCCATCCTAGAGATCTCCTACCTGTAAAACTCCCAAAAGAATAACAGAAATGAATGCAGCCACAAAGCAAGGTTGGAAATGAAGAAATATATGTTAACATAAGAAGATAAGAACCTGCCACACTGGGTCAGACCAAGGGTCCATCAAGCCCAGTATCCTGTTTTCAACAGTGGTCAATCCAAGTCACAAGTACCTGACAAGTACCCAAAAGTCTCATAACTTTGTAGTGGCCATTTTGTATTAAACCTTTCTTCTCTCTTTGTCATGTTTGACTTGTGATGCACCAACGAGCTGATCCCTCACGAGATTCTCAGTAAGAGGGAATATATATATATATTTTTTTATATATATATATATATATATATATATATAAATATATATATATATATATATATATATATATATATATAAATATAATTTATTTATATATATATTTATATATATATATATATATATATATATATATATATATATATAAATAAATGACCAGAGGAAATAATCTTACCTTGTACCTTAGGAAAAGTGCAGCTCTCCCCAGTGGTATTTATTTTTAAATTTATAAAATTGAATGTCTTCGAATTTGACATTTAGATACATATTGATTATTTCTTTTGTCCTCATATTTTGGAGAGCAAAATTTCATTTTAATAATTGTCTGCTGCTTCAGAACTGTTTTGGAGGATGAAGATAGTTTTCTGACTTGAGATCAGAAACTGGCAATAATGATCTATTTTTGGATTATGTCACAATGCAGTGCGTGGGCTTCCTTGAGCTTATATGTTTCAGTTTTGGAGACCGAGCTGTTGGGTTTCTTTTATTCTAATAAAAGCCCATTATCTTGGAACTGCTGTGAAGGGTGAAGACAGAAGTCAGATTCGAGATCAGGAACTGCAAGATACAAATCTGTGGGTTTCTTGTTGGGCTGTAGTGCAATACAACAAGACCTTGGAAGAATGCCACAGGACAGCTGCCGCTGTTTGACTTGTGCACTTTTCACTTCTGGTTTTAGTTTCACCTAGAAGGCTGAATGCTCTGCTTGGTCTACCTTTTGGCAAGGGAATTACTCAATATTCAAAAGGGCTGGAATGTGTGTTTAATGTCAAAATGTGTAAACCCACACCTATATATCTATTTAAAAGTACACCATTGATGACAAAAAATATTTATAACATTTTTCATTAAACTTTTGTATATTTTTTAATTATTTTTATTTTTATTAATAGGAGGAAAAGACTTCAGATACCAAAAGGGCTAACTAAATATTCAACCTGGTGATGTTGAAATATGATTTTTGCATGAAATAATTTTGTATGCACATTAATTATTCTTTGATCATTGGATTCTATTTGCAGGAACAACGAAGCAGTAATATTGTGTTATTTGATAACCATTGCTTTGCTATAGCGTTTCAGCTTTGGACCACAATGGGCTCTTCATCAGTATACTGAACTTTAAACTCGCAAAGATAGACCATTACTTATCTTGTTGTAATGCTACTTGGATCGTCAAATGGCTTGCTCTACCTTTTGGCAACACAATTTAGACACCACTTAAATTGCTTTTTCCCTATCTTTTTGATTTTTACTACAAATGGTTAACATTAACTATTCGTGCAAAAAATAAGGTCTTCAAGTTCTTACTGTGATTTTAGTATTGCAGGTGTGATCTGCTTTCTCTTGTGGATGGAACCGCACAAATGACTTCCAAGCTCTGTTTCAGTTTCTGTTTTGGAAGTTAATCTCATCTGAATACCAGGTAAACCAAAAGAGATTATAGTCCAGCCTGGGAAGGGAATACCTTCAAAAAATGAAAAGAAGATACAGGCCCTCGAGCAGCAATGATGTGGTTTTTTTATTTCTTGTTCCTGTGTGGTTTTAAATGTATATGCAGGAATTGGATGTGTGTATGAAAGTAAGGTTGAAATCACCTTTTAGGGCACTTAGGCTAGCCTCTGGTGGCCAGGGGAGTGACATCTTGCTCTTTCTCACGTGCTCAGGCTGGGCAGCATCCTGGGTTTTTTTCTCTCATTGTATACTTGTGATCAATGACTTATAGATGTTGCAAGGAAGATGGGTGAGTTAAGATTGTTCTCTCAATGTGAATGGGGTTCATCCCCCAATAAAAAGGAAAAAACTTGAGTTTGATTAAACAAGCTAAAGCACACATTGCCTTTCTCCGTGAAACTCATCTCTGATAAAGAACATCGGAAGTTAAAGCAGGACTTGGTGGGTCAATGTCCTTTTGTGACCTACGCCTCTAGAAAACAAGGTACAGCTATCTTAAATCACGAACATTGTCCATTTGTATTGGAAAAACATTTGCAGTTAAGAATGGTCGTTACCTCAGAATTTATTTTTTTTGTAATATATACGCTCCAAATGTGTTCAATCAGGCTTTTTTCTCTAAATTAGTTGCTGAGTTGGGGCAGTTCTTACAATACCAATTAATAATTTGAGGAGATTTCAATTTGCCTATTTGTCCTGAAATGGACACTAAACCTATCTGATTTAAGTCTACAGGGTTCACTTTCTCTTGAAAGAGCTCCAACTCCCCCATGTGTGGAGAACGTTGCACCTTGCTGAGTTGGACTTTTCGTTCTATTCAAAGGTGCACAACTCATATTCAAGAACGGACTATTTCTTAGACTTCACCAGCTTATTCCCAAAACATCGTCCAGTGTCCATTGATATCTTTACGATCTCAGACCATGCGCCCATATTTCTTGAGATAACTTTTCAACATAAGAGTCCAGCTAGTTTCCAATGGAGGTTTACAACCAGCGCAATTATATGATGAAGAGTTCTGTGACTATCTAAAAGTGAAACAGAATGAATATGTGGAATTTAATGATACAGCAGACATTTCTGGAGACAGCTTCTGGAACGTGGGAAAGGCAGTGATATGCGGACAAACCATAGCCTACACAGCTCATAAAAACAAGATTAGAGATAAAGACATTTTAAAATTGCATGAACTCAAAGTATTATTTTATTTATTTATTTTTCAATTTATGTTCTGCCTCTCTGAGTCACCTCTCTGCCTGATCTTCGCAGGCTGAATGCCACCAACTCCAGCTCTCCCTGACATCCCTTAGGCCGTGCACCTTTGTTATAGATTTAAAGGGTCCACCGTAGGAAATGCCATCTCCAGTCAACCCTATAAAAGGGCTCTTCATCAGTTCCTCATCGCCTTCACAAAAGTCTGCTAGCACTTTCAAGGTCTCCCTATTGCCTGTTCCATGTTCCTGGTCTCTTGTCGGTTCCTGGTTCCTGTCTTTAGCATCTTCTTCCTGGTTCCAAGTCTTCCTGGTTCCAAGTCCTTTGTCCAAGTCTCCAGAGTCTTTGTTCGCTGATCCACCAAGTCTCCAGAAGTCCCTTAGTTTTAAAGTCTTGTTCTGAGTTCCTGAATTCTGGAGTTCCATCCCTGGTCCTGAGTTCCTAAGTCTGAGTCCAAGTTCGTGAATCCAAAGTCTGAGTTTCAGAGTTTTGTCCCGGTCTTTAGAGTTCTTGTTCCAGCTTCCTCCTTCCTGAGTCCAGTGCCTACACCACTAATGTCATAGTCCATCACTAGCTCATGGGTTGTGTAGGGCGTGCAACAGTGTAGGGCACTCCCAGAGCTTCGTCTAGTTCCAAGTCTTCAGAGCCATGTTCAAGCCTTCATCACATCTTGTCTTGAGTCCTCCGCATTCATCTGTCCTGATGCATAAGCCATTCCTAAGCGGCAAGTCCAAAACAACTTTTGGGGTGGTCAGAGGGCTACCCCAAAGACCAGCATTGCGTTGCTGGGTCTCCTTTCCTGTGTATGCAGCTTGAGTGAGGCCTTCCATTCATGTTCCAAAACAAGCGTATTCCCAAATGTTCCTGTTCCAGTCAGCCCATGCCCGGATGCGTTCACCCACCAGTGGCATGGACTGCAGACAGCTCCTGGGTTGGGCAGCTTGCGTCATGGCACAAGGGCTCACGCTCTTGAGCAGGGGTGGGCAATTCCAGTCCTCGAGGGCCACAAACCTGTCGAGGTTTTAGGATATCCTAATGAATATGCATGACATAGATTTGCATACAACGGAGGCAGAGTGCATGCAAATCTCTCTCATGCATATTCATTAGGGATATCCTGAAAACCAGACTGGTTTGTGGCCCTCGAGGACCGGAACTGCCCACCCCTGCTCTTGAGGGTCCAATCTGTGCTCACAACAGTTTGTGAATGACATGCTCCTGTTTCTAGGGAACCCCTCAAACTCGCTGGCCAAAATGCTAAATCTGATAGCACAGTTTGGTCTTTTTGCTGGTCTAAAAATAAACTGATGAAAATCAGAAGCTATGCCTGTAATGCATACATTGAAACTAGATTGGCAGAGCACCTTTCCCCTTACATGGTTATCAGGGTTATTCACGTATTTGGGCATATGGGTACCTCACAATCTTTCTCAGCTATATCAGTTGAACATAAATAAAACAATAGAGTGGATAAAAGATCAATTGTTGGCATGGAGAGACCTTCCCCTGTCATTAATGGGATGCTGTGCACCATTCAAATGACTTTATTGCCAAAAATTCTTTATAAACTCCAGATGCTTCCTGTATGGTTGAAACAATCCAATGTTGATCAACTGCGTAAGCTGGTCATATAATTTATATGGAAGGGTAAAGTGTCTAGACTAAAATATTCCACTCTTATGAGATCAAAAATGTATGGAGGTTTACAGCTTCCTCATTTTCATTTTTATAATATGAAAATGAGTAGATGGATCGGAGTAAACACTGAACGCTGATTATGCGAGCTCTCTTCTCCAAATGCCTTACTAATCTGGTATGCAATACCAATATTTTCAGAGCTTTGCTTCAAAACCAAAGAAATCCTTTGTGCTATTTCGACTTGATTTCACTTGCGATGTTTTAAGCCAATTGATGTGGCTTGTAAGCCCCTGAGGCAGCTCTCTGAGTGAAACTCGGCCAGAGTCGGGCATGCTTGAATAAATTCTTGTTTACTCCGATCCTTCTACTCGTTTTCATTGCCAACAGCCACCTTGGATCGGCTACCGGTTTGTTTTCTTGGACCATTTTTATAATATGGCCCGTCAGTTACGTTATTGCTGGGAATGGTATTCACAACAATATAAAGTTGAGGACCCAGGTCTTATTTCAGACTTTTCTTACCCATATTTAACCATAAATGTGCTCCAAACTAAGGATAAAGTTCTTCCACAAAAGTTGAGCATGCACATTTTATTTAGACCAGTATTACTGGCTTGGCGTTTCTTTTGCAAAGAGTGAAAGATAAATCCATGTGCCACAGAATTGCTTGAATTAGTTGGGAACCCTGAATTTCCTCCTGGTCTAGAAAACCAAATGTTCAAGAAGTGGAAAGAACTAGTTTTGGCTGTGGTTGAAAATTTTTATTGAAAAGAACAAAAAAATGTCTTTTCTTTTGAACAGCTAAAAACGTCTTATGATTTAAGCCCTCAACATTTCTTCATGTACTTACAAAGCAGACGTTATATACACAAGAACTGTCGCAGGCTACATATATACCGGCATGATGTGATTGTATCATGAATGCCGGTATATAAAAATCTTAAATAAATAAATAAAATAAATAAATAAATATATATTTGCACAAAGTCAATCCTGGAGATATTTAAGAAACGAAAACATTGCAATAACACTTTGTCTTTCTGGTATAAATTAAGATCTAGCAGTCTACAGATGCTTTCACCTCTCGCTCAGTGTTGGACTTCATCCCTGGGGAAACAAGTAACAGAGAAAACAATATTAATTTTGTTTGAGCTTGCATTTACCACTACCATAAATGTGAGACTTCAAGACCGCAGTTTAAATTAATACACAAAATGTATGTAGATGTGGTAAGCACGTATAAAATGAAAAATTAGGGATTCAGGAAATTGTATTGAGGGTCATATTGGTGCCTGATTTTGGACTTTGCTCGACTCTGTACTCATTTTGGAGTGCTATGCTGAATTTCGTGGAGTCTGCTCTTCAACGTAAGCCACCTTTGTGTGGGGAGTTTCTACTGCTTGACTCTCTACAGTGCGTTCCACGTGCTTCAGAGAGCCAGGGAAAATATATTTGCACTGTGCTCACTCGTTAGCCAAATCATGCATCCTTTATCATTGGATAAAACCAGAGAGCTCTTCCCCCTTCATGTAGTACCAAAACTTAGCTGACTGGATGCTTACTGAAAGATTGGATGTCAAAGTACTGGAAGAATATATTAAACTCTGGGGAATTTCAGACTCATTATTACCTAAAGCACTGAAATAAAGTTTGCCAACTAGTGGATACTTTCTGCAATGGTAACTGAGAGTAGCAGTGGATCTCCTTCTCAGAACACCAGAGACTAAAGGAAAGGAACTGGATGAATGCGGTGGGGAACTGAGCTGTCTGTTTCTATGGGGCTGGGTGATTGTTTCTTTCTTTTTTTTTTTTTTTGTTGCTATAAAAAGGAAACATTTCTTTCACATATATTTCTTTCAATATTTCTTTCAATATTATTATGCACATTTCCTCATGTAGTTAATTGTATTTTTCTAAATTATAGTTTTCCCACATCCCAGTTCTGTATCCCTTGTTCCATGTACCGCCTCCAGGCGAACTTGTTGTTCTCAGTTTAAATGTAAACCGATGTGATTTGGATGTCACCCAGGAACACCGGTATAGAAAAATTAAAAATAATAATAATAACTTATAGTTTAAACATGTTAGGACAAAGTAAAAGATATTCAGTTTGCTGTATAATTGGGTTTTATCTCTAATGTTGTTACTTATTTTATTGTTATCTGTGTGAATTGTAAAGGATTGTTTCAACCTATACGCTTAAATATTTATTTATTTATTTATTTATTTGTAGAGTTTTATATACCATTATTCGGTAGAGCCATCATAACGGTTTACAAAATATGCAATTATCAATAAAATAAACAGTTTAAAAAAAAAAAAGATGTTTGCAGAGATAAGCTTTGGACCACAAATCTGTCACCTAGTGGAAAAGCCATAGAAAGCTTTCGTAGGATTACAGTCCAATCTAAAGATCTTCTGCAATCCTTAAAAAGGTCATGCAAAGCATCTGCCAGGAGTGTGGCTCCCAACTCCAGCTAGACTGACATACCTGCACCCATCTGAAAAGGGCCCAAGCTACATAATAGCTATCGGGATTGCAGAGCTGTTGAGGAAAGGGCGAGCTTCAAAATGACCTCAAATTCTCTACCCTGAGGATCTTTAAGAGCTGTAGCCTCTTCTACCTATATAGTAAATCTTCTGGTAACCGCTGACACCTGAAGGAGATGCTGTGTGGCATCCTGTGCTAGCCGGTACAGCTTATTAAAAATCTTTATTCCTCCAAGACCACTCTCCAGCACCTCTCACACCATCAACAGTGCATCCGCCAGCTATGAGTGAAGAGGAACATTTCTGTCAACCTACATACTTCCTTGATAATCAGATCCAAGACAGGAAACAGAGAGTAGGATTAAATGGACAATTGTCTCAGTGGAAGGGAGTGGGCAGTGGAGTGCCTCAGGGATCTGTATTGGGACCCTTACTTTTCAATATATTTATAAATGATCTGGAAAGAAATACGACAAGTGAGATAATCAAATTTGCAGATGATACAAAATTGTTCAGAGTAGTTAAATCACAAGCAGATTGTGATAAATTGCAGGAAGACCTTGTGAGACTGGAAAATTGGGCATCCAAATGGCAGATGAAATTTAATGTGGATAAGTGCAAGGTGATGCATATAGGGAAAAATAACCCATGCTATAATTACACAATGTTGGGTTCCATATTAGGAGCTACCACCCAGGAAAGAGATCTAGGTGTCATAGTGGATAACACATTGAAATCGGTGCAGTGTGCTGCGGCAGTCAAAAAAGCAAACAATGTTAGGAATTATTAGAAAGGGAATGGTGAATAAAACGGAAAATGTGATAATGCCTCTGTATCGCTCCATGGTGAGACCGCACCTTGAATACTGTGTACAATTCTGGTCGCCGCATCTCAAAAAAGATATAGTTGTACTGGAGAACGTACAGAGAAGGGCTACCAAAATGATAAGGGGAATGGAACAGCTCCCCTATGAGGAAAGACTAAAGAGGTTAGGACTTTTCAGCTTGGAGAAGAGACGACTGAGGGGGGATATGATAGAGGTGTTTAAAATCACGAGAGGTCTAGAACGGGTAGATGTGAATCGGTTATTTACTCTTTCGGATAGTAGAAAGACTAGGGGGCACTCCATGAAGTTAGCATGGGGCACATTTAAAACTAATTGGAGAAAGTTCTTTTTCACTCAACGCACAATTAAACTCTGGAATTTGTTGCCAGAGGACGTGGTTAGTGCAGTTAGTGTAGCTGTGTTTAAAAAAGGATTGGATAAGTTCTTGGAGGAGAAGTCCATTACATGCTATTAAGTTCACTTAGAGAATAGCCACTGCCATTAGCAATGGTTACATGGAATAGACTTAGTTTTTGGGTACTTGCCAGGTTCTTATGGCCTGGATTGGCCACTGTTGGAGACAGGATGCTGGGCTTGATGGACCCTTGCTCTGACCCAGTATGGCAGGTTCTTATGTTCTTATGTTCTTCGGATTTTGAAATTCTGAAAGATGAAACCACTTGAGAAATCAGAGCCTGCCACCTCATCCTTGTAGAAAAGAGGAATGATAGTGCCACCTTCCCCTTGCAAAGGGACTTCTCCCTCATCCCAAGATCCACAGCTGCTTGCATCCACCGAGTCTCCTTAATAAAAACAATGGAGACCCAACCGCCTCCAAAGCCAAACTGGTTTGCTTAAGCAGGGAGACCTGGGCGAACGCTGATCTAAAAACCTAGCCAATCTCAGCCCTTCACCAGGCCTCAATATTGCACAGTAGTCCTGGTGAAAAAGCCTAAAAACGTGTACTGGATCTCAGAGCAGCGCCTGAGATCCAGATACATCCCCCCCCAGGGGTTACATCGGGGCAACCCCAAAATCATTTGTTGGTGCCTGACAGTTTCAACAGCGTGGGCTGAATTCAAAATGGAAGCTGTTGTAACCAAAACAGCCGCCTTGGAGACGTCAGCTGCCCTGCACAGGTACAAAGCAAATGAAGATTAAGTGGGCAGAGAAGGCCTGAACCCTGACTCGGTCGCCATTGCTTTGGTCAGTTTGCAGGCCTTTGAAGGTTCCCCTCAAGTCCCCCATGGCACAAACTGATCAGAGGAATAGGAAAGGCACCCGCACTTTCAGGACCCTCACTGGTGGCCCCGGTAAACAGGGCAGAGAGGTCCCTGAGTATGGAGATGGCTGAAAACACTCCCCCACTGTAAACAGGCAACTTAGCCCCAGCAACTGCAAAGAAAGAAAAAGCATTCTCTCAGCTCCAGCTGCCCACTGGTGCTGAGGTTCCCCTCTGTTAGCTCTCTTTGCTTTTTTTTAATAAGGAGAAATGGAGAGAGGGAGTGGGGAGGTGAGTGTCACAGAGAATCCTCTTTAACTCAGTCTACTCTCAACCCCCTGGGCTCTTCCAAGCCCCCTCTGGCCCTGGAAACCTTACAATAGGGCTCGCTAGCCTGGAAAACCAGGTGCCTGGCCTTATCCACCACTGGGCAGCAACACCAACAGCCGACAAATATCCCACCAGGGGAGGCTAACCTAGTATGGAAACTGGAGGCAGAGAATACTGGTTTTATTTGGGTTGAGGCACCACTAAGTAGCACTGCTGGCTGGGGGAAATAACCCACTTGCTGTCCCTGCCTCGTACAATGTGTGCCTGAGCCCAGGCCGGTGACGTGACTCGCTGAAGGTGCTGGCTGTGATAGCAGAGAGGACTGCCCCTGGGATCTGCAGATCCCATGCTGCTGGGGGGGGCAGTGACTGCCCCTGGGATCTGCAGATCCCATGCTGCTGGGGGGGGCAGTGACTGCCCCTGGAATCTGCAGATCCCATGCTGCTGGGGGGGGCAGTGACTGCCCCTGGGATCTGTAGATCCCATGCTGCTGGGGGGGGGCAGTGACTGCCCCTGGGATCTGCAGATCCCATGCTGCTGGGGGGGGGGGCCAGTGACTGTCCCTGGGATCTGCAGATCCCATGCTGCTGGGGGGGGGGCCAGTGACTGCCCCTGGGATCTGCAGATCCCATGCTGCTGGGGGGGGGGGGAGTGACTGCCCCTGGGATCTGCAGATCCCATGCTGCTGGGGGGGGCAGTGACTGCCCCTGGGATCTGCAGATCCCATGCTGCTGGGGGGGGGGGGCAGTGACTGTCCCTGGGATCTGCAGATCCCATGCTGCTGGGGAGGGGCAGTGACTGCCCCTGGGATCTGCAGATCCCATGCTGCTGGGGGTGGCAGTGACTGCCCCTGGGATCTGCAGATCCCATGCTGCTGGGGGGGGGGCAGTGACTGCCCCTGGGATCTGCAGATCCCATGCTGCTGGGGGGGGGCAGTGACTGCCCCTGGGATCTGCAGATCCCATGTTGCTGGGGGGGGGTGGCAGTGACTGCCCCTGGGATCTGCAGATCCCATGCTGCTGGGGGGGGCAGTGACTGCCCCTGGGATCTGCAGATCCCATGCTGCTGGGGGGGGGGGTAGTGACTGCCCCTGGGATCTGCAGATCCCATGTTGCTGGGGGGGGGGCAGTGACTGCCCCTGGGATCTGCAGATCCCATGCTGCTGGGGGGGGCAGTGACTGCCCCTGGGATCTGCAGATCCCATGTTGCTGGGGGGGGGCAGTGACTGCCCCTGGGATCTGCAGATCCCATGCTGCTGGGGGGGGCAGTGACTGCCCCTGGGATCTGCAGATCCCATGCTGCTGGGGGGGGCAGTGACTGCCCCTGGGATCTGCAGATCCCATGTTGCTGAGGGGGGGCAGTGACTGCCCCTGGGATCTGCAGATCCCATGCTGCTGGGGGGGGGCCAGTGAATGCCCCTGGGATCTGCAGATCCCATGTTGCTGGGGGGGGGGATAGTGACTGCCCCTGGGATCTGCAGATCCCATGTTGCTGGGGGGGGGGGCAGTGACTGCCCCTGGGATCTGCAGATCCCATGCTGCTGGGGGGGGGGCAGTGACTGCCCCTGGGATCTGCAGATCCCATGTTGCTGGGGGGGGCAGTGACTGCCCCTGGGATCTGCAGATCCCATGTTGCTGGGGGGGGGGCAGTGACTGCCCCTGTGATCTGCAGATCCCATGCTGCTGGGGGGGGGCAGTGACTGCCCCTGGGATCTGCAGATCCCATGTTGCTGGGGGGGGGGCAGTGACTGCCCCTGGGATCTGCAGATCCCGTGCTGCTGGGGGGGGGCCAGTGAATGCCCCTGGGATCTGCAGATCCCATGCTGCTGGGGGGGGGGGGGAGTGACTGTCCCTGGGATCTGCAGATCCCATGCTGCTGGGGGGCAGTTTTTCCCAGTTCATGCCAGTTTGCTGACCTGGATCCTTTTTGAACTTCCTTTCTTTTCCCCATTGCGGCTGGAGGGAGAAGTGGAGGCTTCTGCTGATCCTGACCTGGTACCTTTTAAAGGATTTCCACTGGCTCTAACCACATCACTACATGAGGGCCTTTTTTTATTGCTGTAGTTTCTTTTCTTTGCCAAGTTTGTTTTCGGGTGATTTTTTACTTCTGTTTTACACTGCAGTTTTGAATTAGTTTTGCTGAAAAGCGATTTGTATAGTCGGAGATTGCATAAGCGTGATGTGCTGCTGTTTGGGTATTGCCTTGCTTGGAGATTTTAAGTTTAGGTGAGTAATAAATATTTGGAAATAAGTGTTTTAATAAATACATTATGCTGCTTCTGTGTCATTAAACAAGATATTTTGAGACAGTAAATTATAGAGTCATTTTAGCATTATAATCTACAGAAGAAAAGTCTACGGGGACGCTCGTGACTGCACTGCAGCTAAGGCGTTACCCCTGAAAGGAGGGCGTGAGCATCTCTTTTGCGCACATCTGTTTTACGTGCATCTTTTCTGCACACACGCACATTCATGTGCACTTGTATTCCAGCAACTGACAGCACTGCCAATGTGGGACCTTTCTAGGCTGGTTGGCTGTGGGTGTCTTGGAAGGGAAACAGCCTTCTTCTGATTTATGGTACTATTGTTACAGAGAGGAAGTGAGGCTGCATTACTGGCTATATCAGATTCCTGCAAAGTGTGCTAGAGAAATACTAGAATTTCAAGTCCAACATATAGACTGCATGGATAGAAACACGGGATTAGTCTTCATTTAAGGCCACACAACAGAAGAAATTAGTGTTAATGTGGGAATCCCCTTCCAGCTTGCATGGAAACCAGCTTCTGATTTGAAAATAGGTGTAAATAAATGTGTGTGTGTGTATGTACATATACAGTATTTTCTATCTTCTTTTGTTGTGTGGCATGAGTAGAGCCACAAACCACTTCAACAAAATAAGTCAAGAGCTAAAGCAAAGGTCCAAAATTATGCAGCTAAAATAGCAGCTCTTGCAGAAACCTGATGAAACTGAAATGTTCTAAGTTTGGAGGGAACCAGAAATAAAGGAATTAAAAGAGAAATGAGAGTGTGGGGTCAGTGTGATGCCCCAGAGAGAAGCCCTCTGCACTGGGTTCCATTCCTGGCTCATGCTGGTCAGAGTCAGCCCATGGGTGAGCCCTGTATATAAAGAGAAATGAGAGTGTGGGGTCAGTGTGATGCCCCAGAGAGAAGCACTCTGCACTGGGTTCCATTCCTGGCTCATGCTGGTCAGAGTCAGCCCATGGGTGAGCCCTGTATATAAAGAGAAATGAGAGTGTGGGGTCAGTGTGATGCCCCAGAGAGAAGCACTCTGCACTGGGTTCCATTCCTGGCTCATGCTGGTCAGAGTCAGCCCATGGGTGAGCCCTGTATATAAAGGACATGACATCCATGGCACTTTCTGATACGTTGTAATTCTATAACATTTCTACATGTGAGGAACATTGCCAGGAATAATAAAACTGAGTCACCCAATTCCACAAAATAAAAGTCATCCAAATTCACAGTTTTTTAAACTTGTTTTTTTTAATGTTAATATTTATTTAAAAATCATTTATATTCTGTGATATTGGAACACATAACATAGGTTATGAAATTAGAACACATTATAAAAAATTATTTCTTGTGTCAAACATCAGCCATTAAAAAAGAAGTGAAAAAGCGGAAAAACTTCTTGGTAAGACATTTCAAAAGTGGCAGAAAATGAAGAGAAGATCCTTACACAATATCGCCAAGAGGCCCAGATATAAAGAAGAAAAGAACACAGGCAGAGGCGAAGCAAACAACTAATATAGCGCACTGTGCATAGCTACCCTAGGCAGGTACAGCTTTATCCCAGAGAAAGGCGGAGAGCTGCTGAGGTGCAAAGAAAACGTGTCTTGCACCTTGATGGATAATTGTACATTTACATGGGTATTTAAAAAGAATTAACACCCCCCCCCCTTTTAGAATACTTCATGTCTAAATAACCAAAGGGGTGGCCTGGGTCTCTTTCACTACATCGGGGAGAGCTCTAATCTTAATGTTATAGAATAATTCTTCTCTGTGCCTAAGAATGAGTTTGAACATCAATTCTGTATCAGATTCTAAAGCAAATTTCACCCATACAGCAGAGTGAGAAATCACCCCTACTCAGATTTTGCCAAAAGATCAGAAATATCCAGACTATATTATGAATCGTCCATGTGATCTAACCTCAACTCCTAGATTAACCTTTCAACTAGGTGGCAAATAATATGTCTCGATAATAGGAGCAAAGACTCAGAGGGAATGGATAAAATCTGATTCATACACCACCAAAATATTATAGCAGTGACTTCGGTCTAGGAAAATGAATGAAGTGCAAAGTCCATCTCCTGACAGCAGTTTCCAAATTCACTAATTACTTGTGCACGATTAAATTGTCTTTCATACTAGCACTTTCCTGTTCTTGCATGAGTTATCCAAGTTCCATAATCTCTGAACTTTTTTCTAATCATCTTCCTGTCTTTAGTATCTTGCAGCTGAGTACATGTTGCAAGACCTGTCCTGAAAAAACCCTCCCCAAGTCTGAAATAGCCCTCCATAAATCATCTATTGTCACAGTATTTGGTTTTGAAGGTTCAACTCCACCAAAAATATTAAATGGCTGTAAGATACCCAGAGGTAAAATACAGTCCGGTTTCCTCTTACCCTCAATCTCCCCCAGTCGCTCTGTTACCTGATGCTCCCTCTGCTCAGACTTGGCATTCCTTGTCGAGTGGCAAGCAAACATTCCCCTATGTGAACTTCATGGCGTTGCACAAACTACGCCATCAGTGCCAAAAGCTAGGGGAGAGCTCAACACCAGCTTCAGAAGAGACACCTCGGATCCAATGATGTCCCTTCTTCCAGGATCAAAATTCCTCTTGCCCTATGAGCATCAGAGGCCATCAGAGCGAGGTCCCTGCTGCTCCACTTCTAAAAGAATCAATTGGAACAGAAACCACTGCTGGCAGGGTCCACTCAAGCCAGGGCCTTCCTGTTCTGTCCCATCGAGAGCAAATTAAAGGTAAATACTAAAAGCACTTCGGTGGGAGCTCACTATAGTGCTCCCATCTTGAATCCCCCAATAGCTTTTTCGAATCTTTTCTCTCATGGGCTTATGTTGGAAATGTTATAAGACTACTAGATCTGTTTCCATTAACTTTACCAGCACCGTTAAGCTGTAAGCGGTCTATCCAGAGTCTAGCTCTTGGTTTTCCTAATTTGATTTTTCCTGTGACCCTAGCTCCATGGCTCCTAATCCCTATGCTGTGTAATTGTCCTTTAGCCTGATGGAAAAGCTTCCTAATAAACCCCAGGACCCGAGCAACAGGCTTAAGAACTTAAGAACATGCCATACTGGGTCAGACCAAGGGTCCATCAAGCCCAGCATCCTGTTTCCAAGTGGCCAATCCATATGCATACATGCCCTACTGCATGTATGCATATGTAGCTCCGATATCCCAAGGCAGGACCACAGATCCATAAATGCAATGGGGTAAAGCCAGGATTAGCTTGCTTTCACCAAAAGGTTTTGGGGAACTGCCAGGAGGAACCATATTCAGTGGAGACAAATCACATCACATAGAAGAGCATGACTGGTTCAGCTGTTTGATGCATTTTTATGATATTATAGTCGGTGTGGACCAATGACACTTAGTGTGTGTGTCCTTACTGGTGACACAGTTTCAAGTGTGACTGAGGCCAGGGACTCAGGTAAACTGCAGGACAATTTGTACAAAAATTTAACAAATAACTTAAAAGTGACGTTTGAGGACAAATTTCAAAGCCATTTATGCAGGTATAACTTGATGGCACTGACATGAATGAAAAGTGCCCTCCGTCAATAGATGGGTTCACAAATCAGGGGCCTTCCTCTGGTCAGCTTTAGGTGAAGGGGGAAAACGCGCACTTCTCCTCTCCTCTTGGCCGCCTACACAAAGTATGCAGGCAATTTTAACATACCGTACGTGAATTTTCTAAGGGAAAGTATCTGCATTAAAACCCATCTGCATAGTTTGCAATTACTCAGACCGTTTGACAATTACCCCCTTTAAATCTCTGCAGAATGCATTTTATTCCCTGTCACTGTGCTTACAGCTCCGCACACTGTGTGATGACTTCTACAGGAGATGGGATACAGTCAGAGACATTAAAGTATGGACCAATGCAGCAGAAGGCTGAGGGCTTGGCCTCTACCTACACACACATAGAATCTCTCATCTTGCAATCCAAATTTAAATCATCAGCTGCTCTGAAATCCAAAGGACTGGCAGAAGCAGCAGCAGTTTGGAAAGCTGGGCCCCTCCTGCAGTGACAGCATCCTCAGCAGGAAGGCTCAGAAGCTGAACAAGCTAAGATCAGCAATGGGAAAGGACCAACTGTGCCTGACAGTCCTGCCATCCACATTCAGAACAGGCCTTGCGTTTAATTCCACGAGATGGATAGCAATGAGCCCCTACCAGCAAGGGGCTCCATTTTCTTTTTCAGGACAGGCTAATCCAGTCCAGGATTCACCTGACCGCATACACAAATGTGTACTTAGGCGTTCACAGAGGAAAAACTGTTTCATTTTGGTTTTCTTGGGTTTTTATTGTTGCATTTATTTTTTTATTAATAATTTTTATTAGCAAGTGAGAATACATGATATAAACTCTTAATCCATGAGTCAGTTAACAGAACAACATAAGGCCTCAATACATCAATTTGCAGCTCTATATCTCACTGCCAGCTTGTTGTTTTTCTCTTCCTTGTACTGTTACACCTCCATCCCCTAATGTTTTGTTACTCGTGAATGTAAAATGTGCTTTTACATGTGCGTGCGTTTGCATACACACATAAACATACATTTTATATGCGGAAATATTATTTCATGTGCATAAAACAAGTTACGTGCACAAAGAAATGAAATGAAACAGAACAAATGCACATCACTCATCAAACAGGAAGTCCATGCATACAGAGGGGTAAAACCAGGACTGGATTAGCTTGTTCTGAAAAAACAGACTAAGACTGGAGAAGTGATTGGTTTCAATGAGTGTGTGCATTTATACAGCCTCAGAATAGCAGTGCGGATTACGAAAACATCTTTCACCTAAACAGAATTCAAATACAGCCGATAAGCAAGCTACTTCAGAAACAAGCACTGGGCCACTGCAAGAGCACAGGTCAAAGCAGCTATTACAGTACAAGGACACTGCCTGGCTGACACCTGTTAAAAGGGAAATAGTTTTCTCTGGCTTAGCCAGTTACACAGAAGCAGGGTGGGGGATATTTTTGGCTTCCAGTAGGCAGGCTGTCCAGGTTTTCAATCCTACAATCAGGATATGAGAGAAATTGCAGATGTGAATTTCAGGAGGTGCAGTGGGTGGTTAGGAATGCAGGAGTGCCACCTGCTGGTAAGAAAGGGAAGCTCCCTAGGTGATTAGCCTACTTTCTGAAGGGAAGGAGGCTTCTGAGATCACCAGGAGAGACTGGGTCTGTCCCTGTGCATCCCACTCCCAATAACGTTTGTGTTTAGTGTTTTAGTCACACCAAATTTTCAGTACGTCAGGGGATCCAAAGGGTTCCTGGCAGGAGTGGATTTCTATCCAATTTGTGCACCCATGAACATGCACAACCAAAAGTGTAGGCTCCTTTAGTTTGCATGTTAGGAATTATTAGTAAGGAAATGGCAAATAAAACGGAAAATGTCATAATGCCTCTGTATCGCTCCATGGTGAGACCGCACCTTGAATACTGTGTACAATTCTGGTCGCCGCATCTCAAAAAAGATATAATTGCGATGGAGAAGGTACAGAGAAGGGCAACCAAAATGATAAAGGGCATGGAACAGTTCCCCTGTGAGGAAAGACTAAAGAGGTTAGGACTTTTCAATTTGGAGAAGAGACGAGTAAGGGGGGATATGATAGAAGTCTACAAAATTATGAAAGGACTTGAACAGGTTAATGTAAATCGGTTATTTACTCTCTCAGATAATAGAAGTACCGGGGGCCACTCCATGAAGTTAGCATGGGGCACATTTAAAATAAATCGAAGAAAATTATTTTTCATTCAGCGCATAGTTAAGCTCTGGAATTCATTGCCAGAGGATGTGGTTAAGGCATTTAGTATAACTGGGTTTAAAACAAGTTTGGATAAGTTCCTACAGGAAAAATCCATAAACTGCTAATAATTAATAAGCAATAGTAGCTTGAGATTTATTTAATATTTGGGTACTTGCCAGGTACTTGTGACTTGGATTGGCCACTGTTGGAAACAGGATGCTGGGCTTCATGGACCCTTGGTCTGACTCAGTATGGCATAGCTTATTTTCTTACAAATGGATAAAAGTAAAATAATTTGCATTTACATGCACCTTTCATGCAAACAACATTGTTATGCACTCTAAAAATCACAGCAGCTCACAAACACTCACTATAGAGTTGGAAGACCAGACATGGACACATAGAAACATAGTAATGATGGCAAAAAAAGACCAAATGGTCCATCCAGTCTGTGCAGCAAGTTTCTTATGGTGGTAACTGCCGCTCTGTGTAGGTTACCCCTAAGCCTTATATCAAGGGTAATAATATTTACAAAATTATTGTTAGAAACAATTTTACAGGGTGAGCAGCCTTCATGATAATTCAGATAATGCAGCTTGACTGTGCTTTGCTTTTGAACTTGGCCATAGAAGCAGTCGTATGCTTTATCCCTAATATCTGCATATCAGTACTCAGACTGTAAACGTTGGGGGCCCAATGTTGGCTGACATTTGAATCCAATTCCCCTTTTTCCTCATGGTCAAAGCAGAGAATGATGTTGCAGTTGCATCACAAGCATCAAGGCTGATTGGTTCAGGGTAATAACTGCCCCTCTGTACAGCTTAGCTCCATGCACCTTTTCCTTCATTTCTAACCACTAGCCTTTAGGAATCCAGTGTGTATGCCCTGTTTTCATCCTTCCCACCTCTTCTGGAAGGGCATTCCAAGCATCCACCATCCTCTTCATAAAGAAATAATTCCTGATGCTGGTGCTGCCCCCCCAATTTCATTTCATGACTCTTAATTCTACAGTTTTCTTTCCAATGGAAAAGGTTTGAAGTTTGTGCATTATTAAGACCTTTCAGGTATCTGAAGGCTGTATCGTATCTCCCCTGCATCTCCTCTCCTCCAGGGTATACATGTTCAGGTCCTTCAGCCTCTCCTCATAAGTCTTCCAATGCCGACCCCACCCTCTTCTTTGGACCCCCCTCTGTCCTCTCCTTATCCTTTTTGAGATACGGGTTCCGGAACTGAACAGAGTATTCCAGGTGAAGCCTCACTAAGGACCTGTACAAGGGCATCAGCACCACTTCCTTTTTTCTGGTTTTCCCTCTCTCTATGCAGCTCAGAATTCTTCTGAATTTAGCTATCACCTTGTCGCATTGCCTTGCTGCCTTTAGATTGCCAGAAACTATTACCCCAAGATCCCTCTCCAAGTCCGTGCACATCCACCATGCACCCACCATCACATACAGCTCTTTTGGATTACCGCATCCCACATGCATGACTGTGCATTTCTTGGCATTGAATCCCAGCTGTCAAATCTTCGATCAGTCTTCAAGCTTTCTTAAATCAATTTTTATTCTTTCTACTCCTTCAGGTGTATCCACTCTGTTGCAGCTCTCAGTATCATCCGCAAATTCACAACTTTTCAATGGGCGAAGGAACTATTATCAGCATCTAATCATCTGGCTTTATGGAGACAAAATAAAGCAATATCTGGGCGAGTTACAATGGACCTTCCAAAGGCAAGGGTGGCCAACTCAAGTCCTTGAAAGCCACAAACAGACCACGTTTTCTGAATATTCACAGTGAAATATGCATGAGATAGACCTGAATACAATGGTGACAGTGCATGCAAATCTATATGTTATATTTATTGTGGATATCCTGAAAACCTGGCCTGTTTGTGACCTTGAGGACTGGAGATGGCAACTCCTATCCTAAGGTTTAGGATTCCTAGCCCTTCCCAGCTTATCTATAAGCCTGCTACCCTATTACTAGAACCACTTATCACTTCTATAAAGCCTTTTGATGTACATAGTGCTATATAAATACACATTAGATAGTACCTGCTTACAATCTAATTAAGACAAACATACAGGGCAAGAGAGATGTTGGGAATTTTATTTATTAAGAAAATGGTTAAAATCAATATGACTATAAGTAGAAGAATCAGGGGTTAAGATTTAAAAGCAGCCTCAGAAAGGAAAAATTGGCTTCTTACCTGCTAATTTTCTTTCCATGAGTCCTACAGGACTAATCCAGACAAATGGATATATCTCCCCTATCAGCAGATGGAGCAAAGAACAAAAGATTTACTATAACCATCTTCTTGATGCATTGTGCCACCTGCAGTCAGTCAGTATTTGCATATCAAATCTTAACTCCCATACAAGAAGGATTAACAAATATTTAGGTGAACTGAAAGCAGGCCTGTTCACTTCAACTGGGAAGGCCAGAAAATAGAATCTCAACTACTATAACCACTCTTCAAACTGAATAGAGAATACACTATGTAAGAGCAGACCACAGAATTACCAGGCAGGACTCTGGACTGGTCTCGTGTGACTCAAGGAAAGAAAATTTGCAAATAGAAACTAATTTTTCCTTCCTTATCATCCACCAGACCAGTCCAGATGGATGTACCTAAGTCACGCTTAACCTGGGAGGGATCTTGGTCTTAAATCACAAAAAAGTGCAACACCTCCCTAAATGAAACAAAATACAAAAAAAGAAAGGGAATTATAAATTATTCACAGAAAAAATCTATATATAAACTACTCAGGACTTTTAAACTAAATAGAGGAGGTTGTATCAGAAAAGCCGGTGTATAAGATGTAATCCATTGTCTCTCGCTCGCAATGGGCCTCAGGCAGTATCAGTGTTGCATACACCAAAGATTTAAATCATGTACGGTCATACCTCCAATGGCTATACCTAAAAAGGTTTTTATTTATCACTCTAACTTTCACCTGTTATTTGAACTTTCGCCATCATGAAAATATCCACAAGACTATATTCTAAGAAATCAATATTTTATTTATTTATTTAAGGTTTTTTTATACCGGCATTCATGAACTCGTTCACATCATGTCGGTTTACAGAAAACAGGGGTGCGGATAATACAACCAAAAAACATAAATAACGTGATGAAGAGAAGCAGTTACAATTAACAAGGGCTAATGAACTGGGAATGTAAGAAATAGAAAGAGATAGAGGAGAATAATTATTTACAAAAGTTCAATATAAATATGGTGTCTCATATGTACAGTCTCTGTACATATATGCAATAAATATATGCAATAAAATATATGCAATAAAAATCTCATACTGACATCATCTTTAACTGAATATCAATCATATGATTTCTCAAACAATAGGTCTAGTAGAGTTGGAATTATAATTAAGCTAATTATTCAGTGGGCTATTGTTTGAGAAATCATATGATTGATATTCAGTTAAAGATGATGTCAGTATGAGATTTTTATTGCATATTGATTTCTTAGAATATAGTCTTGTGGGTATTTTCATGATGGCGAAAGTTCAAATAACAGGTGAAAGTTAGAGTGATAAATAAAAACCTTTTTAGGTATAGCCATTGGAGGTATGACCGTACATGATTTAAATCTTTGGTCTATGCAACACTGATACTGCCTGAGGCCCACTGCCAGCGATTACATCTTATACACTGGCTTTTTTGATAACGCCTCCTCCATTTAATTGAAAAATCCTGAGGGATCTTGCTCTTAACACTTCTGCCACAATAACAGCCATGTCTGCGGCTCGGACATGCGATCTGTAAAGACTGGCAAACATATGGAAAGGGGACCATGCTCCCTCTACAAATGTCCTGCAGGGACACTCAGCCCAAAAGGCCAGCACTCCTCTAGCAGAATGAGCCCGAAGACCTTCTGGCACCATCAGGACTTTACAAATCGTTACAGAAGACTTAGAAGCCTTTACACCTCCCCTGCCCCCACTGAACAGCACACAAGATCTGGGAAGACCCAGCACGCGCAGCTCCGGGCCCAGAGCCCGGAATGCGGCTCGCTAAAGGACGGTAGTTCAAGCCCAGTCTTTTATGCATTTCAGGTTTACTTCATTTTTAACTCAAGATGCATCTGAGGAAAGGGAGGAGTCGAGGACCAAGAGCGCCCTCGGTTCCCGCTTCGTAGGGCCGCTCCTCGTCTGCTGGCACATCTCCGTGCCCCCGCCGCCGTTTCCATGGAAACCGCGCCAGAAACGCTGTCCAGCGCTAAGAAAGGTCCGACCGGAAACAAGACCCGGCGTTTCCTGTACCGGAAGTGTTTTCGACCGGACGGAAGGTGGAGCTGTACCAGCGGTGAGACGGATTCTCTTGTGCTCGCAGCGGCAGAGACGGTAAGAAATATTTGTATTATATCGCAACCGCGCTTTACCCTAACTCTTCTCCCTCTCTACACCGCACAGAGGCCGTGCTTTACCCGGACTCTTCTCCCCTTTTGTACTGCATAGGGACCATGCTTTATCCTGAGCCCCTCTCCCTTTATACTGGAGGTGTATAACTGGATGGGGACAGTGCTTTATCCTGACTCTTCTCTCTCTCTACACCGCTCAGAGATTGTGCTTTATCCTGACTCTTCTCCCCTTTTGTACTGCATACGGACCATGCTTTATTCTGAGCCCCTCTCCACTTCTACTGGAGGTGTATAACTGGATGGGGACAGTGCTTTACCCGGACTCTTCTCCCCTTTTATACTGCATAGGGACCATGCTTTATCCTGAGCCCCTCTCCCTTTATACTGGAGGTGTATAACTGGATAGGGACAGTGCTTTATCCTGAGCCCCTCTCCCTTTATACTGGAGGTGTATAACTGGATAGGGACAGTGCTTTATCCTGAGCCCCTCTCCCTTTATACTGGAGGTGTATAACTGGATGGGGACAGTGCTTTATCCTGACTCTTCTCCCTCTCTACACCGCTCAGAGATTGTGCTTTATCCTGACTCTTCTCCCCTTTTATACTGCATAGGGACCTTGCTTTATCCTGAGCCCCTCTCCCTTTATACTCGGGGTATATAACTGGTTAGAGACCTGGCCAAGCCACACACACACTTTTTTTTTTATACTCTGTATGTAGGACTGGATAGGAGCTACCCTCTGTCTTGGTTCTCTCCCCTGCCAGCCTTCATATAGTCCTTCAGTACAACAGCCCCAATGAGCAATCCTGGGCTGGAAAGCCAACTCAAGTCCTCCTCTGAGCTGGCTGGCTGATATTTTTTTTAAAAAAGCAATATTTAGTATAACCTAAAAAACCCTGAGTTTTCCTCCTGCTTGCTTCTAATGGCCCTGGATATGAGCACTCTTTTATGTACTTATTTTATTTAAAATATATTTAAAATTATTTTTATACCGCAAACTCACAAAGTTGCTTTGGTTTATAAGCATAAAGGAAAATAAATTACATATGTTATTAGGCATAACGACAACACAAAGTCACATTAAATAAAACCTGCCAATTATTCCTTCCTCATACTGATTCTTTTTACCATCTAGTCCTGTAATTTGGTTTTAGTCATGTGTTGCATAAGAGATGTGAGTATCTCAACCATTGTAATTTGCCCCGCATGTAGTGGTTGGAGATGTGCAACTTACTATCTAGCATTGCCCTCAACCCCCACAGTGGGTCTGATGTAAGATAGGAGTTAAAAATGTGTATTGAACTTTAGTGCATATTTTCTTTGCTTGTATGCTAAAAAAGTTAACTCCTGATGCGGAAAGCTAATATAATGCATATGCATCTGGAGTTAAAAATCATGTAAACCTAAAAAATGCATGCAAAAAAAATAAATAGCATCCCTAAATTACATTTAACGTGCACACAGCATGAGTTAATGCTATACACCTCTGCACTGGGAAGTAATAGCTAATGCCTTGATTAACATGGGATTTGAATAAAGGAGTACTAATTGGTATATTAAACTCTTTGTTAAATCAGGAGCCTAGCTGTATGCAGAAAAATGTGCACACAACAGCATGCTAATGTGAGCATAGACCAGCACATCCTATTACATCAGGGCTAATGTGTGTGGGTCAGCAGTCCAGCCTACTGGAGCTTGTCACACCTAAAGTGTGCTGACCATTCCTTTCCTTTGAAAATTGACTAGGCTAAAATGGTCCCTCCCAACTCAGATGTATAATGTTAAACTCTCCTGCTTCAGAGGATCAACAATTTATATAAAAAAAAAAGATTTTGCAGTGTGTGGTTTTTCATTTTTCACTGTGATGCTTTAAGGCTTTTGATGGTGCTGCACTAATTACATCATGGGCTTTGTTATGTTCTGGCTATGAAGAAAGAGTGTTTTCCTTTATAGACCCCAGCCTGCAAATTACAGCACAAATGTTTCAGTAGGAAATGGCTTATTTGCTGCTGTGATATATGCATTATGCTCATGCTCCTGGGTAACATCTCCCTTCAGCATAACCACTTCTGGGGAGAAGGGTCAAGGTGACTCAAATCTCTAATGCTTTAGGATTTGCCACCAAAAGAACCTCATGTTGTACATTCCCTACCAGAGCAGAGGTCTCAGCAGCTGATATTGGGCCTTGAAGTGGATGTTAGCCTGCGAGGAGGTGAACAGAAATCCGGTGGATAAGTGGTGGCACAGAGCGGGAAATTCCCCGGGATTTGGTAGCAGAGCCAGGGCTGCCTCACCAAAATCCTGATTTGGAATCCCCTATTCTTGCAAACCTACACTTTAATTTTTAAAAGCAATAGAATGGATTCATGTTTTCACGTGTTTACAGAATCAAATAAGAACCAAATATACTGAGAATGTGACACATTTGTACGTGTGTGCCCCTGTCCCATCTGCAATCCACTGCTCTTACAGACACTAGTTTATGGTAAGCGCACGTAAGGGTGCTCAGGGGTCTCCCATGCCTGGAGATGGAACTGCATTTGTACACCATTGCTAAAGCTCAGCTCTTCTTACCGACTGAGTGATAAAGGCAAGAGCTGGGTGCTAGTGCTTCATCTGGTAATAGTAGGGACACGTAGAGCTTTGTATTCCAATTCCACGGAGCAGTAACTGAGTCTGCAAAAAGGGGATTTTAGCCAGTAAGTGGACTGAACACATATGAGAGGCCCACATGGTCTCATTATTCCCCAGAAACAATTCTCAGTGGAAGGACATGTCCGTGTTGATAAAGGAGGCAGATTTGTGACACAAGTTTTACTGTTTATCCCGGTTTCTTGCCAGAAGGCAACATGGCAACAGGTGCGGATGTTCGGGATATCCTGGAGCTGGGAGGTGGGGACTGTGAAAACACGGGTATCATCAGCAAGAAGGACATCATCAACTCGGATAAGGTAAGTGGCGCCCAGCCCCTGGGAGGCAGTGTGAAGGGA
The DNA here is from genome assembly GCF_901001135.1 of Rhinatrema bivittatum. NCBI lineage: Eukaryota > Metazoa > Chordata > Amphibia > Gymnophiona > Rhinatrematidae > Rhinatrema > Rhinatrema bivittatum. Next base: position 120,461,727 of record NC_042624.1, read on the forward strand.
AGGGAGATGGTGAGACTGGGCAAGCAATAAGAGAAGGTTAGATTTCTTGCTGTCTGGCTGCACAAGTTATCCAGCTAATTGGTTCATGACCAGGCTGCTGAATGTACTCTGCTGTCTTATAGTTAGCTGGAAAAGTTTATCCAGCTGACTTTAGGACATCCAAACAGCAATCCTACACTTATCTGGCTAACACTGAATATCAGGGTTTATCCATCTAACTTGGCCAGACAAGTGGCTCCGCTCCAGGACGCCCCTGTCCTGCCCTTTACGTAACTTTTTAGACCAATAAAAACGTGGTGCCACGTGACTGGCCCTGCCTGACTAGTATGGCACCAGTTAGCCAGCTAAGGCCAAACTTAACTCGCTAAGTGGCACTGAGTATCGGACCCATAGTGTTAGATCTCTGCTTTTAAACCTCTGCCGGCAGGAAGGAAGGTCTTTCATGGGAAATGCAGGGTGTGGGAAGGAAAGATTGGATAATGTATTTCTCTTGTAGGTGGTGCCCACAGCTTCCTGCAATAACATGATTAGGGCTGCAAAATCCAATTAATTGTTGTAATGTAAATTGCAGTGGGAGAGGGGGGTCAGGCAGAAATGGTGGCAGCCCATGCATCTTTCCAGAGCTTCATTTGTAGAGAGAACAGAAATTAAAACGTAAAGTGGATGGTGGGGGCCGTTTTCCAGATGTGTGCACACACTCTCTCTCGCACACCCATACGTGAATGCGCTCTATTCCTCCTCCTCCCCCAGCCCCTGCTGCTTATGCCCACCAAAGGATGACTGGGTTAAGGAGGAGGGCAGAGAGAATGGGGGCCTTTCTCTCTACTGTCGTCCTCCTCCTGCTGGTGATTCTTGTCCTCCATCCCTAGCCCCCCCCCCCCCACCATGATTCCCTCAATGGTCCTCATTCCCATCTGCAGTGGATCGAGAGCCCCCAATCCCTTCTCCACTATACTCATTGCCTTCCCCAGCAACTCTCCTCCTCTCCCTCCTTGGCCAGTAAGGCACAGGCTGCCTCCTCGGGCTGGGATGCGGCACTGCCAGATCTCTTCAGCCTCCTTGGACGTGGGCGGAAAGCTGGAATTCAGAGGTGCAGTTTGCTCTTTGTGTCTTTGGCTGGATGGTGGAGGAGGAAAAGAGCAGGAGAGCATGCTCTCCTCGTTCATTCTTTCCTCTCTCCCTCCTTTCATTCACTCTTTCCCTGCCTCACTCCGGTTGCCTCACTTACACTCCACAGCACCTTTGATCCCCTGACTCACTCCCTTGTTTCTTGACAACTCACTCTCCTCCTCTTTCTGATCCCTTCACTCACTCTTCCCACCTCTTCCCTTCCCCAATATCCCCTTGTAGCGTATTTGGGCCGGCTGCAGCCATAGGAACCGTTTCAGGAATACCACAGGACTTGACTAACTTGGTTTGGGTGCAATTATTTATTTACAGTGCATAAATCAAAATAATAGCTCACCTTGCATCAGGCACACGCATATTAGGTAGACATTCGGCATTTGGATATCTCGTAAGGTCCTACCAGCTCCTCTGAGGCCTCCTCAAGCTCTCTAGGCCTGGGCTCTTATGGCAGGGTGAAGGGAACCGACCTTCACCCAGAATCCCTTGCAGCCTTCTGCCTTAAAGAGATCTGGGGTTCTTAAGGTAGAATGAGGGAGGAGTTGCTATACTCCGTCACTCCCCCTTCCTGTTCCCCAAGTGTGGTCATCAGAGGCAGAAAGGACTGGGAATCCAGAGCAATAAGCAGCATTGGGGCCAGGAAGCCAGCAGCCTCAGTAAATGGCAGAAGCAGTGGAGCTGACAGCTGGTCACTCCTTGACTCTTCGGCCTTGCTAATTCTCCCTCACAGCCTCCTTAACTGTGCCAGAGAATCATGCAAAAATCAAAACCACGCGGCTGCTTCCTTCTCAGCATAAGCAGCTCCAGCACATCCTTCTGGGGCTGGGATGTCAGAGATGATCTGTGCACGCCAGCGACTCTTCTCTGTTTCTGTATGGGAGCTAGAACCTATTAACGCTTCAATCTTTTTTATTGAGTTTCACTATTATATACACATTACATGTATACTGTCCCTAAGGTGATGTGTGTTTTCTGCACCCCCCACCCCCGGTATCCCAGAGATAAAGAGGAACCCATCTATTCTTCAGTAACATCTCCAAAACTAACCCCTAGTTCCTTCCCTCCCCAGCATCCATCGCATTGTTCCAGAGAAACGAGAAGGTCCACCCAGTTTTCAGGACCCAAGCTCTAATGTATAATCTATGAAAAATTGTTCAGGATAGAACTACGCGCTCTATATGGCAAGCTCCAGATCTTCAGGAAGACATATTTCTTCAACGTTACGTCTACTATAATCTCAATATATTTTTCATTTCTCTACTGTGTCACATTCGGAGGCTCCGGAAGCAACCAGTTCTTTAAGATAGAGATTTTCTCCCCCCAAACTTTAGTGCATGAATCTGGAAATGGTGTCCCCCCCACCAAATCATCAAAAAGAAAAAACCAGGCCTCCAAAGGTAATGGTCCCATTGTAACCTGATAAATATATGCCTGCATTGCCTTCCAAATGGTTTGCAGCACTGGACATGTCCAGAATTGATGTCCCAGAGCACCGTCCATCTGCTGGCACTCTGTGGACAACATTGACTGCGTCAGCCTCATACGACAGGCACGTTTTTGAGAGTAAAAACCTTGCATAAGAAATCTATTCTGAGTTTTTCGTAAAGAGGGCTTTGTAGTGAGAGAACGAATCCTCGAGAAACAGGGACCATGGATAAGCCCAATTCCACCTGCTACCCCTCTAAGATTCTGGTAAAATCTAGAGGCTTCTCCTTTTCTTCATAAATTTACAGAAGTAGGAAATGCTTTGTTTAGAGGGATCCTTGCAATCGGAGAATTCCAGCAAGAGCTCTCGGTTTTCATTTTGCAATTTTCTCTTGTCTAAGGATAGAATGTAAAGCTTCAGCTGTAAATAGGCCAAAAAATGCTTTTGTGGAATCGCAAACCGTATCTCACTAAAAGACAATGGGACTGCTCCTGCTCCCGACATTTCTGAAATAGTTTGAACCCCTTTAGCCGCTCACATTGGGGAAAAAAAGAGATCATAATCCCAGAGGAAAATCCCCATTCCCCGCTACTGGCAAAATATGTGAGATTTTGCTGCTAAGATGCAACTTGGTGCCCAGCCGTTTCCAGGCCTGTATGATTTGGTGCCAATCACCAATGTTCTGTAGCGAGAGCCCTCTACAATCAGGGACCTACCCTCTCCATCATCTGTCACCTTAGTGGCTTGAAATGTTCCTGCTACGCCCACTCTCCTGTTGGAGGTTTGGGCCAAGAAAACTCCCCCCTCGCATGCTCTGAGTCCCCTGCAGCATTGCATACCGCACCTCTGCAGAGCCTGTGCAGTCTTCTAGCTCGTGATTGGTGCATCTTAATGTAGACTTAGCCCTTACCAGCCCAAGTGACAAGAGGATCTCTGACATCGATACAAGGGATCGGGACTCCCAGCCTAAACCCCAACCCAAGGGACCTTCCTAATTTGCTTCCTCATACTTGCTTCTGAAGAACCTATTTCCATCCCTTCTCCAAAACCCATGATGGTCTCCTCCCCCGCCCATGAGAAGCCCCCAAACCTTCTACGTTTGAAAATATAACATCACCTCTCCAAAGGCACAATGGTCACGAAGATGTGCAGGTTCCCCCCTTCTCCCAACCCACCGAATGGAGGTAAACCAAGTCTGTAATAATCACCTAAGTTCACTCAAGTCCGTGAGTCTCTTTGATGCTGACGATCTGACATATCTCTGATGAGATGAGTTGTAAATCAGCCGTGAACAAAGACAGCTGGAAGGCACAATGACCACGGCTTACACATATGGACAGGTGCCATTAACCAACTCCTCCATCTGAATAGGGCAGTCAGTCCAACCTCCAGTGCAAACCAATTTTGAATTCTGTGGGTAGGTCGAATGCGTTTGTTCTGCGCAACAACCAGAATGAGTCCTTGGCTCAATGGATAAACAACGGTAGCAAACGCAACGTTTCAACTAGCCAGCTTTACCCTGCGTCTCTAAGGGCCATGAGATCCCCTGGTACCTGGCTCAGCATTAGATTGCACAAATCCCTGGGCTTTCTCTGCTGACTCAGATATAGCAGGCTTGATCGTGTGAGAAATGTGGAGCCATGCTGGATACAATACAGCAAACGGGGTGTGCCTGCTCAATTAAACGGGTGCACATGGATAAAAATGCTTTTCTTTATGCTACTACCACCACCGAGACGTCCTGAAAAAGTAAGATGGCCTCCCCATCAAATTTCAGATTTCTAACCCAGCGGTATGCTTGGAGGACCTATTCCCTGTACGTACCTCCCAACTTTGTCACCATGTGTAGAATGCACCGCAAGCACACGTGGCATCCATTGCCAGTTTCTCTGCTAGCTCGCAGTCTGAGATGTTTTCTAGAATGGCGATAAAATGGAGATTATTCCTCCTTGATCCATTTCCAGATCCTCCAGCTTAGCTTTGTGTGCATCTCGAGCAAATGTAAAGCAGAAACTTCAGCTTCTAACGTACTCTGAGCCAGACACCCAGGCTTCTACCTCCTGCAGTACATCAGGAAGCAGCATATGGAGCTCATCAAACTTCCTGTAAAGGTTTTCAAACTTAGCTTCTAAGATCACTGCTTCTGCATTTGCAGTCTCACTCACTGCCGGTTCTCTGGCCTCGGGGGGTTGCTTGCGAATCATGCCGCTCTCTGTCCTTTCACACAACACTCTGGAAGACACCTACAAAAAAACAGCCACTTACCTCACCAAAATAAAACTACTAACCAACATGGAACTCATCCTAAACTTCGATAAGACAGAAATAATCATACTGGACAGAAAGAACAATGCTCCTCAACTACCACCTCTCAAACTAATGAACCAAAAAGCTGCTATCTCACCTATCACCCATGCCCACCCATGCCCACAACCTAGGAATCATAATTGACAATGAGCTATCCTTCAAGAACCACATCACCTCTAAAATCAAAGACGGATATCACAGACTCCTAACCCTACGATGTCTAAAACCTTTCCTATTTCCCAACGACTTCAGAACAGTCCTTCAGCTACTCATCTTCTCCAATCTGGACTACTGCAACTCCCTGCTATTCAACTTACCTCTCACCATCATCCGACCACTCCAAATCCTCTAAAATAGAGCCATCAGAATACTCACTGGAACTAAAAAAACACGATCACATTACTCCTACGCTTATTTCACTACACTGGCTCCCAATAAAATTCAGGATAGAATACAAAATACTATCCATAATACACAAAATAATATACGAAAAACAAACAAACTGGTTAAGTACATCTATAAAACTTCACTCCTCAAACAGAAACCTCTGCTCAGCCAACAAAGGTCTATTAAAGATTCCACCTACTCGTTCCAAACAACTTACCTCAACTCGGAAGAGAGCCATTTCCCTAGGAAGTCCCAAACTCTGGAACACCCTCCCAACCGAACTTAGAACAAAATTTAAAAACCTTCAAAAAAGAACTAAAAACCTGGATGTTCACCAAAGCACCTAGTGACTCTCAGATATTACTTCCCTCCTACTGACCCTATGCAAACCATGTTGAACCATGCAAGCACATAATACAAACCTAACTGAAAACCATATAGTTTGAAATACGATCTACGTGTATAAAGCCTGCAATATTTATCTTGACAATCACATGAATCTTTGGAAAATAGGCTAAGCGATTACTCTACCATTCCCAAGAAATCTATTCACCGTTAAGCACTTTATTACCAACAAACACCTCCCAAGCTGAATACCTAGCATCATACCCAGTTGAGCCTATTACATCCAATTGCTGTTACTCAATAGTAAATTATACTCAACACGAGACATCGCCGTGCTGTGAAACCACTAATAGTAGATGTCATAAATACCATGACAATACCCTGCTGTATTAACATACATAGTATGATGGTTCATATATTCTCTTGTTTTAGCCCCTCCCACAGTTACCTTGTAATCCGCAGGCCCGTTCTTATAAACCTATGTTTTGTAATTGTTAAGAACATAAGAACATAAGAAATTGCCATGCTGGGTCAGACCAAGGGTCCATCAAGCCCAGCATCCTGTTTCCAACAGTGGCCAAACCAGGCCACAAGAACCTGGCAAGTACCCAAATACTAAGAAGATCCCATGCTACTGATGCAATTAATAGCAGTGGCTATTCCCTAAGTAAACTTGATTAATAGCCATTAATGGACTTCTCCTCCAAGAACTTATCCAAACCTTTTTTGAACCCAGCTACACTAACTGCACTAACCACATCCTCTGGCAACAAATTCCAGAGCTTTATTGTGCGTTGAGTGAAAAAGAATTTTCTCCGATTAGGCTTAAATGTGTTACTTGCTAACTTCATGGAGTGCCCCCTAGTCCTTCTATTATTCGAAAGTGAAAATAACCGAGTCACATCTACTCGTTCAAGACCTCTCATGATCTTAAAGACCTCTATCATATCCCCCCTCAGCCGTCTCTTCTCCAATCTGAACAGCCCTAATCTCTTCAGCCTTTCCTCATAGGAAAGCTGTTCCATCCCCTTTATCATTTTGGTAGCCCTTCTCTGTACCTTCTCCATTGCAACTATATCTTTTTGAGATGCGGCGACCAGAATTGTACACAGTATTCAAGGTGTGGTCTCACCATGGAGCGATATAGAGGCATTATGACATTTTACGTTCTATTAATCATTCCCTTCCTAATAATTCCTAACATTTTATTTGCTTTTTTGACTGCTGCAGCACACTGAGACGATTTTAAAGTATTATCCACTATGATGCCTAGATCTTTTTCCTGGGTGGTAGCTCCTAATATGGAACCTAACATCGTGTAACTACAGCAAGGGTTATTTTTCCCTATATGCATCACCTTGCACTTATCCACATTAAATTTCATCTGCCATTTGGATGCCCAGTCTTCCAGTGTCCTTCTGCAATGTATCACAGTCTGCTTGTGATTTAACTACTCTAAATAATTTTGTATCTGCAAATTTGATAACCTCACTCGTCGTATTCCTTTCCAGATCATTTATATATATATATATGTTGAAAAGCACCGGTCCAAGTACAGATCCCTGAGGCACTCCACTGTTTACCCTTTTCCACTGAGAAAATTGACCATTTAATCCTACTCTCTGTTTCCTGTCTTTTAACCAGCTTGTAATCCACGAAAGGACATCGCCTCCTATCCCATGACTTTTTTGTTTACGTAGAAGCCTCTCATGAGGGACTTTGTCAAATGCCTTCTGAAAAGCCAAATACACTACATCTACTGGTTCACCTTTATCCACATGTTTATTAACCCCTTCAAAAAAATGAAGCAGATTTGTTAGGCAAGACTTCCCTTGGGTAAATCCATGTTGACTGTGTTCCATTAAATCATGTCTTTCTATATGCTTTACAATTTTGTTCTTGAGAATAGTTTCCACTATTTTTCCCGGCACTGAAGTCAGGCTCATTGGTCTGTAGTTTCCCGGATCGCCCCTGAGGCCTTTTTTAAATATTGGGGTTACATTGGCCAATCTCCAGTCTTCAGGTACAATGGATGATTTTAATGATAGGTTACAAATTGTAACTAATAGATCAGAAATTTCATTTTTGAGTGCCTTCAGTACCCTAGGATGCATACCATCCGGTCCAGGTGATTTGCTACTCTTTAGTTTGTCAATCTGGCCTACTACATGTTAGACCCACCCCTTCTTTTTGCTCAGGCACGCATGTAATTTGTGGATTTAAAATACGCATTGCTCATGCACAAGCTTCATACTCATGTGTATGGGTCTTTTGGTGTGAGCAATGCTTTTAAATTGGCCCCTGAGCATGTAGGGCCGCTGCTCTTACAGCTAAGGCAAACTCAAGGTCCAAATTGCTATATATTTTGGGCGGGATTTTTGATAGTTGTTTGCAAATAAAACTTCTGTGAGCCAGCAATAGATAAAACTCTTGTCATTCTGATCTCTTACAAAAATACTTAGCTCTGGTTAGTAAGGACAATCTATCAAGGGGGTCATTCCCAGCTATTTATTTCTGTAACACTGTAAGGATGTACTGAATATTCAGTGTCAGCTTTCATTTCATATAATTATTTGGAAGATACTTGATAAGAAATGTATCCTTGGTCTTAAAGCTCATCCTGGAAGGCATTTAATGGAGAAGCTTTCTGCCTTTATTTATTGAGTTTTATATACTGTCATTCGGTAGAGCCATCATAACGCTTTACAAAGTATGTATTTTTCTTAGCAGTTGTGCAACAGTAAAACAATGTGAACATTTTCAGAAATAAAACCTATCAAGTCCAGAAAGCATTAATAGGTTGGATGGGGAGGGGAAGGAGGTTCAGGGTGGAGAGCAGGTGCGAGATCAGTTGAGAGTTGGGATGATCAGACGTCTGAGGGTCAGTGTAGAATTTGCAGAACATTAGTGTTTTTAGGTCTTTTTTGAATGTTTTTAGGTCGTGCTGGGTTCTCAGGGCTTTAGGTAGGGGGTTCCACAGTTTAGGGGAGGCAATTGAAAAGGCTCTTTCTCTTGTGGTTGCCACAATAAGTCTGAGACGTTTGAACACACTCGGCCTTCGTTTATTTATTTATCCAGCAGATGAATCCAGAAGGATTAATTTTCTAAGCTGGTACATTTAGAGACCTGAATGACATCATGGCAGTGCTAATTCTCTCTGTACCACTAACAGTACGGGTATTTCTCTGGTTAGAATTTGCTCATGCATGATAAGAGTTGCTTGGGTGCTGTTATTTGTTCTCTAGCTGGGTGGATGGTTCTTAAACTGGGTGGAATATCATCTCTCTCACAAATATGAAACTATTGGAAGAGCAGGAACGTAGACGCTCACGTAGTCTGGTCCATCTAGGAGGCCGGATGTTTGCTGGTTATTTAGGTTATTATAGAGGCTTGTGATTAGTCATGGGAAAGGTGGGTGCTGTGCTACTATGAAAAATATGCTAATATTCCAAACCAAATGAAGGGAGAAAACTATTCAATATGTCTCAGCCAGGACCATATCTAAAAATATTTATATGTGGAGCATGAAACTCATGCAGATACAGCCTGCTATTGTCAGTCCTCACTGTAATCATTGGTCTGCAATCCTTTTTGTATTTGCAGTGCTTTCTTAGTACAATTGAAAAAATAACGTCGTTGACTTGTACAACAGTCTGTAGGCTAGCAAAATTCATCATCTTCCCTTAGGTTTCCATGCTTTGAGTGGCTCTCTGCATCGGGACGCACTATATTCTGATCATCCCGATGTTGCCCCGCACAGTGAGGGGAGAGAATTTATATTCGCCCATGGACCAGACCACTCCCGTTATTCAACAGAGGGGCATTCATCGTGGATATCCAAAACTGCTCTCGCTTACTGAACTGCCTGTCCCTGTCACCTGCCTCCCGACTCGTAACTGGGATTTGTTCAGCGCTTGTCCTTTTCATTTGCTGAAACGTATGATTACCCTTCAGACAATGCTGCGCTCTGACTGCCTGTATTTTTTCAGTCTTGAGGCAACTCTGTGGTGTTCGGTTAATCTACTTCATCCAGTTCTTTTTGCACGCCCAGAATAAATCATCGGGGAAGAACATTGCAAAACATAACCAGAGAATTAGTGCGATTGCTAAACTTTTGTTGTATATTGAGCCGTGGGATGAATCCAAGAATTGCCAGTCATGACTTGCAGGGGTAACTCGCATCGCTCACATGTGCAGTAGAAATGCAAAAACGATGACAGCCTGATGGGGACTGCCAGTAGCAGGCCGCGTCCGCATGAGCATCAGGTTCCATGTAGGAAGCTCATTTTAGAAATATTATTGGATATGGTCCTGCTTTAGACACATAAGTAAGGCTGGATCGTTTTAAACATTAGTATGACAAATATAGCAGGAAATCTGGAGCCCTTTGGAGTGTTCTGTGTCCCGGGTGCTGTAATTGCAACGTATTTGCCCTGAGCACTTTGTAAGTGGTGTGGCAGTTTTAAATGCAATTTGATGATGGTATCGTATTAGATAAATTATGCTTTACAGCAGGGACTGGCATCTGCGGTCCTGGTGGTCCCACAAGCCAGTCGTGTTTTCAAGTTATCCACGCTGAATATTCATGAGATGCATTTGTAAATACATCTGTGGCCCCTCTTATTCCATATGATGGTAGAGTTCTTCCAGAGGGATTAGTTGTGTTCACAGCATGGGAATAGTATTCAATAAAAAATATATGGATACATGCAGCAGTTCTGTTTGTCAGTGACTTGTAGCAAACCGATTCTTTCATTACAGAAAAAATCCAAGAAGTCTGCAGAAACTCTGACCTTCAAGAGGCCGGAAGGGATGCATCGAGAAGTCTATGCATTGTTGTATTCGGACAAAAAGTAAGTGAGAGACCCTGCCGCCGGGACCAGCCCATGCTCCTCCCAGCTGCTGCCCAAGGGTGTGTCGAGCTGGGCTTTCCCTTCCCCCGTTTCTGCTGACTTCTCACTAGGAGATAAGAGTGCAGATCCCCTGCAAGAACGAGACCTGTGAGCCCATGCACTTCATCTTATTATTATTTTTTAATTATATGTTGGTTACTTTGAACTTATTCTAACAAATTCCAGTGTGTAAAGTTACAGTACAGTGGTTTCGGCCCGCAGACTTTTGTGGTTACGGAATTGGTCGGTGGATGTCTCCTCACAGTTGGGAGCTTTTCCTTTTAGGGAAAAATTTCTTTTTGGGGATGATTTGGAGCAGCTCATTAAGTCCTTGGGGGATAATAAGGTGTATAAGCTTCCTGAGGATAAGCTGAAGGCCTCCAGCGGTTTCGGTCCTTCCCGTTCTCATTTTAGAGCTCAACGCTGTTTTTGCCAGTCCAAGCCAGTCGCCTTTGGCCAAAGGCAGCCTTCTAGGAAGTCTCAGTCTTGGTCTCATTCCTTTCGAGGCTGGAGGCCTCCCCGAGACAGCGGTGCTTCAGGTGCAGCAGGCCCTAAATCATCCCAATGAAATAGCGTCGACCCACCCCTCTGTTCCGATGGTCGGGAGACGGCTGTCCTTGTTTTATGAGGAGTGGGTCAAGATCACGTTGGACCACTGGGTTCTAAGCATTATAGAACATGGTTACGCCTTAGAATTTGCTCACCCGTTGCACGATCTGTTTATGGTGTCTCCCTGTGGGTCCTTAGGGAAATGGCGCCAGGTAGAACAAACACTTCGTCGGTTGATAGACCTCGGAGCGGTGATCCTGGTTCTTTCGGAAGAGCAAAGAACCGGCAGATATTCAATTTATTTTGTGGTTCCCAAGAAGGATGGGTCCTTCCGTCCGATTTTGGATCTGAAGGTCAACAGAATTCTTAGAGTGCCCTGTTTTCGTATGGAAACTCTGCGGTCCGTAATTGCCTCAGTCAGGGGAGGAGAGTTTTAGCTTCCCTCGATCTGATGGAGGCGTATCTACTCATAGCGATTCGGAAGGACCATCAGTGGTATCTCTGGTTCATGATCCTTCGCAAACATTACCAGTTTCAGGCCCTTCCCTTCGGTCTGGCTAACGCTCCCCACACCTTTACCAAAAAGATGGTGATGGTGGCAGTGGCCCTCCGATGGGAGGGGATCCTGTGTCATCCTTATTTGGGCGATTGGCTCATTCGAGCATAGTCAGAGGAACTATGCAAGTCTGAGGTGGCCAAGGAGGTGCAGACCCTTCACTCTCTGGGCTGGATCATCAACCCGACTAAGAGCCAGTTGTGTCCCACCCAGGTCCTGGATTTCTTGGGGGCGCGGTTCAACACTCGGATCGAAAAGGTCTTCCTTATGCAGGAACGGCGGATAGCAAGCTGATGTCTCAAGTTCGTCGTCCCTTGGCTCTGACGCTTCCCAAGGTGTGGGACTACTTGCAGGTGCTTGGTTCTATGGCATCTATACTGGAGTTGGTTCCTTGGGCTTTTGCTCATATGAGGCCGTTGTAGAGGGCATTGCTCTCACATTGGGATCCCAAATCTGAGGAGTTCCAGATTCCCTTGCCACTCCAGGAGCCCACCAGGTCCAGTCTCGCTTGGTGGTTGATACCTGAACATTTGTCTCGGGGTTTAGACCTGGAAGTCCCTCAGTGAATCATTGTGAAGACTGACGCCAGTCTTTCCGGTTGGGGAGCAGTTTGCCAATCTCAAGCACCGCAAGACCAATGAACACAGCAGGAAGTGCAATGGTCCATCAATCATCTGGAGACACGAGCGATACGATTGACCTTGCTGAAGTTCCTTCCTCTCATCTGGCATCAGTCAGTGCGAGTGTTATCCAACAACGAGATGACGGTGGCCTACATCAACCGGCAAGGAGGAACAAAAAGCCATCCTGTAGCATTGGAGGCGGATGTTCTCATGTCCTGGGCGGAGAAAAATCTGACCAAGCTAGCGGCTTCTCACATTGCTGGGATGGACAATGTTCAGGCCGATTTTCTGAGCCATCAGCAACTGGATCCTGGAGATTGGGAGTTGTCCGACAAGGCGTTCAGGTTATTAACTCATCGGTGGGGGATTCCTCGCTTAGATTTAATGGCGACTCGGGTGAATGCCAAGGCGCCTCGCTTCTTCAGTTGTGGAAGGAGTGGATGCTCTTGTCCTTCAGTGGCCCCCGCAACATTCTGCTCTACGTCTTTCCTCCTTGGCCCCTGGTGGGCAAGGTTTTAAGAAGAATAGAGGCCCATCCGGGTCCAGTGGTTCTGGTGGATCCGGAATGGCCACGGAGGCCGTGGTTTGCGGATCTCATCAACCTCACAGTGGTCGGCCCGGTCCATCTGGGTCATCTTCCAAATCTCCTGATGCATGGTCCAGTATTTTTCGACCAGGTGGATCGCTTTTGTCTAGTGGTTTGGCTTATGAGAGGCGGCAGTTGAGAAAGAAGGGCTATCCGAATGCGGTAATTTCCACTCTTTTGTGGGCTCGCAAAACCTCAACCTCTCTTACTTATGTCCGGGTCTGGAAAGTGTTTGATTCGTGGTGCAGTCGGTCGAAAGTTTCCCCTTAGCACGCCTCAATAGTCCACATCCTTGCCTTCTTACAAGAGGGTTTGGCAAAGGGGTTGGCTTTCAGTTCTCTTAAGAGTGCAAGTGGCAGCTTTAGGCTGTTTACGAGGGAAGGTGGAAGGAGTGTCCATATCGGCTCCTCCGGATGTGGTGTGCTTTCTTAGAGGTGCTAAGCACTTGAATCCTCCCTGACGGGCTGTTTGTCCATCTTGGAGTTTGGATGTTGTGTGAACCTCCTTTTGAGCGTGTTACTTTAAAGGACCTTACGCTCAAAACGTTTTGGTAGCTATCTGCTCAGCTCGGAGAGTCTCGGAGATTCAGGCTCTATCTTATCGTGAGCCTTTCCTTAGGTTTTCAGATTCTGGTGTCTCTCTACGAACGGTGCCATCCTTCCTTCCTAAGGTCTTATCGGCTTTTCACATGATCCATTCGGTTGAGTTGCCAGCCTTTCCAGATTTGGATCCAAATTCTCTGCATGCACGCAAATTGAGGAGGTTGGATGTTCAGCGGGTCCTTCTGCGTTTTTCGTTTGTCTGACCATCTTTTTGTTTTGTGGCGCGGTCCTAAGAAATGGCATAAGGCTTCCAAGGCTATTGCTATTGCTTTGGCGTACATATGTCACGGGCGAGTGGTTCCGGAGGGTCTTAAGGCTCATTCACTTCGGTCTCAGGCGGCGTCCTGGGCAGAAAGTCAGTTGATTTCCCCCCAGGAGATCTGTAGAGCGGCGACTTGCAAATATTTGCATACTTTTGCTCGGCATTACCGTTTGGATGTTCAGGCTCCTGACTCCGAGAGTTTTGGAAGCGGTGTGCTTCGAGCGGGCTTTCTACGTCCCACCCGTGTAAGGCAGCTTGGGTACATCCCAGCAGTCTGGGCTGATCCGGGTACGTACAGGGAAAGGAAAATTGGTTCTTACCTGCTAATTTTCGTTCCTGTAGTACCATGGATCAGCCCAGAGTAGAGGTTCTTTCCACTCGAGATTTTTTCCATTTTCTGACAGACTATACCAGAACGAGGACTTCAGTGCTCTTAATCTATACTTAGTTTTGATTTAGCCACTAAATTTGACCGTTTTTGGATTACCTGTTAGAATTTAATTTCTGCTTTGGTACTGTTTATACTGAAGGGGACTGCAGGTGGTGCACCTTCAAGTTTTTCTCTGTCTCCATCTGCTGGAAGGGAGGCATAACCGAGCAGTCTGGGCTGATCCGTGGTATTACAGGAACGAAAATTAGCAGGTAAGAACCAATTTTCCTTATTTTTGTATCCGCATATTCCACAAATGTGCACATGCAATTGCTCCACCCAGCCACTTCTGAAACTGAATAACCGTTTTGGTTTTCCATCTGATCGACCCCCAAATTTTCAGGATATGTCAGAGAGTGCATGAGGTTCATGACAGGGGTATATTCCACCGCTATGTGCATGTGACTCTCTGGTGTGTACTTAATGCGTGTCACGTTTTCAGGAGATGGGGGTGGGTGAGGGTCATGACAAGGCATTTCACGAATACCCACATGCAGTTCTGCCACCTGACACACCAAATTTTCAGGAGATGTCAGGGGGCCAGAAGGAGTCGGGCACAGGTAATTTGTCCATTACTTCTGTGTGCAGCCTCTAGTTACATTCATAGCCGTGTTAATTGCATGCATTGATTAATATGCAGAAACATCTCCTGCTGTTGCTGGCTAAGAAGAGGTAGGAGAGAGGGTGGGAAGGGAGCAGCAGACAGGTCCTATGCTAATCTTTCTCGGGGAAGCGATTCCATTTTGCTTTGTGCTGGCTGCGGGTAAGGCCCTATGTGTTCCTTCCCCCAGGGATGCTCCGCCCCTGCTGCCCAGCGACACCACGCAGGGTTACCGCACTGTGAAGGCCAAGCTGGGCTGCAAGAAGGTCCGGCCCTGGAAGTGGATGCCCTTCACGAACCCAGCCAGGAAAGATGGGGCCATGTTCTACCACTGGCGGCGAGCAGCCGAGGAGGGCAAGGACTACCCCTTCGCCAGGTTCAATAAAGTAAGGACAGCATCTCATGACGGACCAGCCTTATCCTACTGTAGCACCCATAGAAAGTACGGTACTCGGCTACATGTTTCTGCATTTGTTACGCTTTCTCCTTGCTTCGGAAAGCTCTTATCTAATTGTTAACCCCTTCTTTCTCAGCAGCAGTGCCTCTGATCTGCTGTGCGAGATTTTATGTTTTAGGTTCCGGATTGCGGACGCTTCCTGAGGTGTTGGGCGTCTTCGTGGGCCATCCCTCAGGAGGAGCCGGGCCGCCTGGGGTGGGGGGGGGGGGGGGGGGGGGTTGGATACCCCCTGACTGGGTTCGCCCGCAGTGTACCGGACGGTCCAATAGCCAGGGGTCATGGCTCCCTTTACCTTCCGAGGCACCTCTCGACCACCTTCCTCTGGACAGGGAGCTTCCCGCTTAATAAAGTTTCTTTTAAGTTCCTTGTTTTAAAAACAAAAAAAGTAGAGCTTAGCAGGAGCTTCGGCCTCAAAAGCGGGAGCTGTTGGCCAGGGCGGGGAGGTGCAGGAGTGAGCGGCGGTCGACTGGCTGTTAACCCGGGGATTCGCGGTGCCTCTTTCCTTGTACGGTCCCCTGGACTCTGCCCACGTTCCTGGGAACTCCCCAGTGGGGGTTGCAGTGGCTCGGCGAGCATCTCCGCACAGGAGACCTCATGGGGGGAGTGCTGCGGGGCATGATCGGGACCATGGCGCCAAAAACCTAACATGGCCGCCTGCCGCGCGTGTGGAGGGTGGCCAGTGTAACCCCAATATTTAAAAAGGGCTCCAGGGTTGATCCGGGAAACTGCAGACCAGTGAGCCTGATGCTGAAAGACTGAGTTACTGCCAAGATTTGCTGCTTAGTTCAGAATTTTTCTGCTTCATAAACAATTTTTCTCTCAGAGGACAATTATGGGATTCACTTCCATGTCTTGTTTGCTTCTTGATGAACAAGGTTTATGGTTCAGGGGTATCTAACCCTTAGTTTCCTATGTCTGTGTAAAACGTTTTTAAAGTATCTCAGCTTGGGTACAGGTCAGTACTGAGGGACTGCAGGTGGCACCCTAGGTTATGTAGCAGTGCCTCTGCCTCCATCTGCTGGTGGGAGTGCATAACCCACTGGTCTGGACTGATCTGTGGTATAACAGGAACAAAAATTAGCAGATAAGAACCAATTTTCCTGTCTTGGCCCAGGCCTAGTGAACATAAATGCTGCATAGCATGGTGAAAAAATAGGAACTCTCTGCTCAGGGTCAATCCTGGAACCCGGGTTAGGCTCTTATAGGGGTTATAATTAGTCCCTCACAAATTCAGATTCACAAAGCTTTTTTTGGCATGACTGTGTGTGCATGTGCTGCCAAAGTGATGTATAAATTGACTAAAGTCAAAGAAAAAGAGAAAAGATGACACAGTAACGACGGTAGCGATAAAATAAAATGCCTTGTATGGGATTCAGACCTTTCATTCCTGCAGTGTCGGGGCATGGAGAATGCCCAGGGTGTATCCCCGCGTGCCCTTCCAGCCTCAAAGCCCCAAGGGGTTGGTTTTGCTCACCTGTGACTGCAGCGTGTGACTGGGACTCGATTCTCTGTTCGTATAGCTGAGAAGCCTGAAACGAATGTGTTTTCATCTTCTTGTGCCAGAGCTGTTAGAGTGCTCCCGGAGGTTTCGAGCCATTTTTGCACATCTGGGCGAGGTAGGGGCACTGTGACGCAGGAATAAGATGAATATGCCTCCCTCCCTCTCTCTTCCCCTCCTGCATGTTAATGTCCCAGACAGTGCAGGTGCCTGTGTATTCGGAACAGGAGTACCAGATGTACCTGCATGATGATGGATGGACCAAGGCCGAAACAGATCATCTCTTCGACCTGTGCCGACGGTTTGACCTCCGCTTCATTGTCGTCCATGACCGCTATGACCACCAGCAGTTCAAGGTGAGTCGCCAAGCATGCTAAGGTCCCAAGATGAATTGTCCTGTGGTTGACAGCACAGTCCTTACTGATCTGGGGCCAATGAACTCCCCAGGATCTCTCTCTTCTCCTAGGGCAGTGGTTTGCTGTTGCCTTATCAGAGATCTTTGGGGAAACTAACGCAAGCAGAATTCATAGTTCACAACTAAATGTTATTTTTAGCTTCCCTTTGCTGTTCTCTTGCCTAGAATGCACAAAGTGACTTTATTATTCAATAAAAGGCATCTCTCAGTATCAATTAATGCACAGCATTAGACAATATAGCCAGCCAGGCTGAGAGCTCCAGGGTTAGACTATGCCAGCCTGCAGGCGTACTCATTACGTGGCAGTGCCTTCCTGCTGTTTGCAGCGACAGAGGCCGCCCAACTTCTCTCAGGAGTGTATGATGTTCTCTCCTTCATCAGCAGGTGCCTCGCTGTTTGCCACTCTCGGAGCTACAGTATCTTTCTAAGGGAGTCATTTATCAAAGTGCTATATGGCGTTTTCGCATGAAAAACCCACCATTAACGCATGCTAAAGCACCATAACGTTTGGTGCAATGCAAATGAGAAAAAGGGGAGGATATTGGGGTGGGAATTTTGGCCAAGTGGGCTGGGCTCACGGTTTTGCGAAGCCATATCGCACGGCTTTAACGCGAATTTTAACTACACCTTTTTCATTTGTGTAAAGCTGTGCGATAGGGCTTTATCGCGGTTGCGATGTGTTTCGCACATGCTGTTTTCATCGGTTTTAAGCTCCTGGAGATCCAGCCTAGCTATCAGGGCCCTCTGGGGAGAGAGAGAGAGAGACCTGGGTAACATCAAGCTAGGTTGAGAGAACATTGCCCAAATCTCATCTTGGAGTGAGTGTCCTCACTCCGAAGGACATCAAATCTTCACAAGAGAGCACTGTTCTGTTCGTACGTCTCACTTTGAATGTCAAAGTGGCCCCTAACCCCTACACTAATACCTAAACCTCACCTCTCGTGATTAGGTGGGCCTCCCATAGGGATACAAATACCTATCTAGGGTGAGGGCATTGTGGCGAGGTGCTCTCTCGCGCTCTCTTTCTCCCTCTCTCCTTAAACCTACTAAACATGGTCCGTCTCTCCCCCCCCCCAGTGGTTGTATGTAGGAAATACATCAGTTCTGGCACTTAGTGCAAATTGTGATAAACTGCCTATTACCCTAAAACACGAACCCTTTTCCTTTTGCATGCGATATTTAGTGCGTTTTGATAAATCCAGGCCTAAGTGTTTCCCCTGCTGTTTGTTTTGTGATGCAATGTGTAGAAAAGATCCGCGGAAGACCTGAAAGAGCGCTATTACAGTATCTGCTCCAAGCTGGCCAGCATCCGGGCCACTCCGGGAACAGACCTGAAGATGCCAGTGTTTGATGCTGGGCATGAGCGGCGCAGGAAGGAGCAGCTGGAACGCCTGTACAACAGGACCCCGGAGCAGGTAGAGCCATGGACCTTAAAGCGGCTTCCGGCAGTGCTGAAATGGGTCCAGTTTCCCACTTCCATCACATAAGTGGGGGGGGGTGTTAAAGATGGGATAGGGGGTCAGGTGGATTTGTTCTGGGCTGCGAGGGGGGGGGCGGGTTGAGAGGACAGAAGAAGGTGAAAATGGCAAACGTTTGATTGTTTTGCTGCTTTGCCTGTGGGGTGCATAAGAGTCACTGCAGGCTGAAGGTTTCTGTATTTGGTAACTTTGGTTAATAAAAGGTTTTACAGTAAAAGGGACACGCGCCATTGCCAGTTTCACCCCAGCTAGTCATAGGACTTCCAAGCCCCCCCTAGTTTATGAATCCAGCTGTATGAATGGGGATTAGGCTGTCTGGCAGACACTGGGGCAGTGCGGTGCTATTGCTGTGATCTGACTCGGCCGCCATTCCTCCTCTCACCTGCAGGTGTCAGAAGAGGAGTATCTAATCCAAGAGCTGCGGAAAATTGAGAGCAGAAAGAAAGAGCGAGAGAAGAAAGCCCAAGACCTGCAGAAACTCATCACCGCCGCCGACACCACCACTGAGATGAGGCGGGCTGAACGCAAAGCCACCAAGAAGAAACTCCCACAGAAAAAGGAGACAGAGAAACCGGTAAGGATGCTTCCTTGCATCTGATTCTCGTTCCTCACAAGACAAGACCTAGTGCAGAAACACAGGAGGCCCAGCGCTACATGGGAGGCCCGGTGCCTGACGCATGTCGGGAAAACCCAGAATGAGATGCACATGGATGCCCCGTATAACCCAATGTTTGTATGTGAATGTGCGAGAGGTCTGGAACCTGACACACGCGCAGGGTAAAACCCAGAATGAGATGCACATGGATGCACCGTATAACCCCATGTTTGTATGTGAATGTGCGAGAGGTCTGGAACCTGACACACACGCAGGGTAAAACCCAGAATGAGATGCACATGGATGCACCGTATAACCCAATGTTTGTATGTGAATGTGCGAGAGGTCTGGAACCTGACACACGCGCAGGGTAAAACCCAGAATGAGATGCACATGGATGCCCCGTATAACCCAATGTTTGTATGTGAATGTGCGAGAGGTCTGGAACCTGACACACGCGCAGGGTAAAACCCAGAATGAGATGCACATGGATGCACCGTATAACCCAATGTTTGTATATGAATGTGCGAGAGGTCTGGAACCTGACACACACGCAGGGTAAAACCCAGAATGAGATGCACATGGATGCACCGTATAACCCCATGTTTGCATGTGAATGTGCGAGAGGTCCGGAACCTGACACACACGCAGGGTAAAACCCAGAATGAGATGCCCCGTATAACCCAATGTTTGATTGTGAATGTGCGAGAGGTCCGGAACCTGACACACGCGCAGGGTAAAACCCAAAATGAGATGCACATGGATGTACCGTATAACCCCATGTTTGTATGTGAATGTGCGAGAGGTCTGGAACCTGACACACGCGCAGGGTAAAACCCAGAATGAGATGCACATGGATGCACCGTATAACCACATGTTTGCATATGAATGTGCGAGAGGTCTGGAACCTGACACACGCGCAGGGTAAAACCCAGAATGAGATGCACATGGATGCACCGTATAACCCCATGTTTGTATGTGAATGTGCGAGAGGTCTGCAACCTGACACACGCGCAGGGTAAAACCCAGAATGAGATGCACATGGATGCCCCGTATAACCCCATGTTTGCATGTGAATGTGCGAGAGGTCTGGAACCTGACACACACAGGGTAAAACCCAGAATGAGATGCACATGGATGCACCGTATAACCCCATGTTTGTATGTGAATGTGCGAGAGGTCTGCAACCTGACACACGCGCAGGGTAAAACCCAGAATGAGATGCACATGGATGCCCCGTATAACCCCATGTTTGCATGTGAATGTGCGAGAGGTCTGGAACCTGACACACGCGCAGGGTAAAACCCAGAATGAGATGCACATGGATGCACCGTATAACCCCATGTTTGCATATGAATGTGCGAGAGGTCTGGAACCTGACACACGCGCAGGGTAAAATCTGAGAAGGTGACGCCTGCAGATAACCAAAGTCTGATCACCAAATCTCATTCCTTTCCCCCACCCATTGTCCTCATGGCAGATACCAGGCGTCTGTTACAGAGGGACAAGGAGAATGAACCTCTGGTTATGATCTTCTAAGCTGCAAATCCGTGATGGGGTACTTGTGATTCACAGCTGGAAAAGCTTTTGCTTAGCCAACAATGTTTGTTTTTTTGTTTTCCTTCTGCTGAAAGCTTTCCCAACTCTAGTGCATGGTAAGGGGGGCGTCAGGGTCCCCTCTTTTCCCATGTGTAAAGGTCCTCGTGACGTTTGATGCTATCCTCAGCATGCAGAAGGCGTGCATGAGTGGCAGTCCCTCCACTTGTCACACTGCGCCCCAGGCTGCTCTCCTACACTTGATAGTTTAGTTTTATTATAAAGTTCACTCTGCCCTTGGGCTCCTAATTGCTTTTGATGGTCCCTCGTAGCACTTTGTTGTCTGACTCCTACTCTAGTCTTCATCTTATGCCTGGGGAGACCAACGCTGAGGCCGGGCCGAGCAAGTCCAAACCCAAGCAGATGAAATAATTTGCAAGGTACTAGAAAGCCCCTGGACTCTGCGCAGGATCTGGAGCGCTGTGTGCGTGCTCAGTGCCTTTCCCTTCTCTCATCCCCTCCTGTTCCCCTTTCTTGCAGGCTGTTCCTGAGACCGCAGGCATCAAGTTTCCTGACTTCAAATCGGCAGGAGTCACGTTGCGCAGCCAGAGGGTACGTCTCAGAGCTTTACCGGTCCTCGCCCTCTCCTCTCTCCCCTCACTTCCTGCTTGGTTTGGCTCTTTAAAACAGCTCAGTACAAGAAAGTGCCAGCGCAGCGATGGCTCCTCAGGGACGTAGGGCCACAAGTTTTGATTAGTGTTACAGTAATGTCAAGCTTGATGAGGGGGGGGAGAAGTAACGCGGGATGCTGTGCTTGATGTTTCCCTGATGAGAGCTCGATAGAGATGAAAAAGTCGAGAAGCTGCGCATGATAGCTTGATGGAAGAGCGTAAAAGGAGAGGCCATCCATGATGACTTCCTGATGAAAGACACATGAGAAGGGCTAAACAAAACCCCAGCTTGCAGGTCCCATCCCTGCCCATGGCTAGAAGCAGTCGTCATTGCTGGCTCTTACCACTGCTTTTCCACCTTTTCTGCTGTCTGTCTCTCTTCCACCCCAGCTCTCTTCCTGGATGCAGTGGCTCTTACTCAGCTTCAGTGCAACAAGACCTCGCTCCTCACCTTCCAATAAATGAAGAGATTCCTGTCCCCTCTCATCATCCCTCGCTGCTAACAGCCTGAGTCTTCCCTCCATTTCCCTCTTCATAATACCTACAAAATCCATTCCCTGTACGTACCAGGATCAGTCCAGGACACCTGGGTTGTGACTCCGCACCAGTAGATGGAGACAGACTAAAACTTGTGGGCGGAGCCATATATGCCCCTGTGCCAGTCACAGCCCCTCAGTCTTACTCTGTCTCCAGTAGGTGGTGCAGGTCAGGTCACAGCTCCTTCCGGCCCTGGTTCTGGTACTCCGTCAGGGTCGGTTCTTTTCTTTTTCTTGGTTTTAGGCCAGTTTAGTGTTTTTCAATTGGGATTTTGATTTTGCTAAATTGTTCCTGAGGTCCCGTCCGCCCTGTCTCCCAGGGGGGTTGTGAGGTCCTGAGGGGACTACCCCCCCCTGGTTGAGGCCGCTGCTAGGGTCGAGGACCCGGCTTTCCCAGTAGCAGCGTCAGGGGTGACACCGGGGAGCCCGGTTCACTTACCCCTGCTGGACTAGGGCTCCAGGACCGTGGACAGCGACAAGCGTTGTTTTGTAAAAAAAAAAAAAAAAAAAATGTTTTACTTTTGTTTTCGGTCTCTCTGGCTTCAGCTCTCTGCTGCTTTGCGTCGCCGCTCCGTGGGGTCTCCGGGGGGGGCGCCGCTGGCAGGGGGGAGGCCGGGGGGGGCCGCTTTCGCTAAATTAAAATTTTTTCTCCCGGTGCGCTCTCCGCCGCGGCTCGCCGGCAGGCCTCGTGGCTCGGCCTGTAGGGCCTGCGGCTCAGCGCGCGCGCACGGCTTCCCCGCGGTGGTCTGTGTGCGGCCTGTTTCCCGGGCGGAGAGGGGTCATCCGGGGCGCCTCGGGGGTGCTCGATCCCGCAGCGCACGATCGCCGCCGCGCAGGGGGGGGCTCGGCAGAGCGGCCCCAAGACTTTTTCCCGCTGAGCGCGGGAGTGGCGGCCATTTTGGCCTCGGACCGTGAAATGGCGCGGGAAACGGCGGGAGCCTCGGGCCTGCCTCCCGCGCTTTTCTCCTCAGCGGGTTGATACAGGGGGGTCCCCTCGGGGGTCCCTTGGTCCCCGGGGGTTTTCAGAGGATGATTCTTCAGCCTCGGGGTCCCTTTCGGAGGATTTTGCGCTGTTGTTGCGCAAAGTCCTAAAGTGTAAGCGCAGTAAGCGCGGCCGGGGGGGACCCGCAAGGCCCCCCCCAGGGAAGACGTCATGCAATCCTAAGGGCGCTGCGGAGGGGTCCCGGGGCCCTTCCCGAAGTACGCGGCTTCCTCGTGGCGTCCCACAGGAAGCCGATTCCGATTCCCCCCTGCGGTGGACTCTGATTCCCCGGAGAAGCCCCTGAAAGGGGCCGACGGAGATGGGACGGACGAATCCGCTCAGCCAGGCGCCGGATAGGGATCCCAAGCAGTGGAAAATGATGATCCCAAGGTGGTCCGGCTCTTCCGCAGGGAGGACTTGCCACCCTTAATTCCGGCCATTCTCCAGGAGCGGGGAATAGAAGCTCCTCCGGTGGTAGCCCGTCAGGAGGCAAACATGGATCCGGTCCTGTTAGGTCTCTCGGCTCCGGCAGTGGTTTTCCCGTTTCTTTCTCCTCGACGAATATTCTGTTCCGGGAATGGCACACCCCGGAGTTAGGTTTGAAGGTCAGTAAGGCCATGGACAAGCTTTACCCGCTTCCGGAGGATGCGCTGGACCTTCTCATATTCCCCAAGGTGGACTTAGCGGTCTCCGCGGTAACAAAGAGATCTACCAGTTCCGGTCACGGACGCGGCAGCTCTCAAGGACCTTCAGGACAGGAAGCTGGAAGTGCAGCTCAAGAAGATTTCGAGGTTTCCGCGCTGGGAGTGCAGGCCGCCATCTGCACGAATTTCGCTATGCGGGCCAGTCTGCGCTGGGCCCAGGTTCTTCAAGCCAAGGCGGATTTTCCGCAGACGAGGCAGCGCAGGCAGATCGTTGGGAAGCTGCAATAGCATATGGCGTGGATGCGCTGCACGATTTGCTGCTCACGTCGGTTAGGTCCATGGTAGCGGCTGTCTCGGCACGCCGACTTTTGTGGTTGCGCAACTGGGCGGCGGATGGTTCTTCCAAGGCTCATTTCGGGGTACTACCATTCAAGGCCATTTGCTGTTTGGCAAGGACTTGGACGAGTTAACGAGTTCCCTGGGGGGGAAAACAGGGCCTTCTAGCTTCCCGAGGATAGATCTGGGGCGAGGTCCTCGTTTTCGGCCAGTTCTCTTTCTCGGGGTCCCAGGAGGTCGCGTCCTCAAAGGGCGTCCGGGCGTTCGTATAGGTCTTCCTCCTCCCGTACTCCGCAGTGGCAGCAACAGTCCTTTCGAGGTAGGCGCTTCGGTAGACAAGGAGGTGCCTGGCAATCACGGCGCCCAAGTCTTCGCAATGAAAGGGGGTCGGCCCATCTCTCGCCGCAGCCTCGGCACGCCGGTTCCAACGGCGGGGTACGGTTGATGTCTTTCCGAGAGATGGGCCGGTGTATCGGCGGACCAGTGAGGCCTCACGGTCATAGGACGCGGCTACGCGTTGGATTTTGCTCACACCCCAGCGGACAAGTTCCTGGTCTCGCCTTGCAAGGCTCCCGAGAAGAAGGCGGCGGTGCGCGACACCACCCAACGCTTAGAAGGCTTGGGAGCTATTTCTCCAGTCCCGGTCAGCCAACACGGCAAGGGCCGTTACTCCATCTACTTCATCGTCCCAAGGAAGGACGGCGCGTCCAGACCCATTCTGGATCTCAAGGGGTGAACCGATGCCTTCGGATTCCTCACTTCACAGTGGAGGCGATTCGTTCAGTCATCTCCTCGGTAAGGCCCGGCGAGTTTCTAGCCTCCCTGGATCTCACGGAGGCATATCTTCACATAGGCATTCATCCATCGGTCCAACGCTTCCTCAGGTTCTGCGTTCTAGGGCGGCATTACCAGTTCCGAGCGCTCCAGTTCAGGCTCGCGATGGCCCCACGTACATTCTCGAAGGTGATGGTCGTGGTGGCGGCGCAGCTGCGCCGAGAAGGTCTCTGCGCCGAGAAGGTCTCATGGTCCATCCTTACCTGGACGATTGGTTGATTCGGGCAAAGTCCGAGGATCAGTGTCGGATGGCGGTAGCCAGGGCCTTCCACCTTCTGCAGTCCCTAGGATGGGGGGTCAACTACAGCAAGAGTCATCTGACACCCACGCGGACCTTGGAATATCTGGGAGCTCTTTTCGACACGAAGCAGGGCAAGGTGTTCCTGTCACACGAACGGAGGTGCAAACTGCAAGCTCAAGTACGTCGCTTATTGTCTCTCCGCCAACCGCGGGTCTGCGACTACCTTACGGTCCCAGGGTCTATGGCTTCAACGCTGGCACTGGTTCCCTGGGCATTCGCTCATCTGCGTCCATTACAGTCATCCTTACTATCCCGCTGGAAGCCGGTCTCTGAGGAATTCCATCTACCGCTTCCACTCAAGGGACACGCGAGGTCCAGCCTGCTCTGCCTGGGGAGCTCGGTCCAAGGCCTATGGTCCGTGTCGCAAGCCCAGTGGTCTATCAATCGCCTAGAGACCAGAGCGCGCCTAGAGACCAGAGCGCGCCTAGAGACCAGAGCGGTCCGTCTGGCCCTGCAAGCCTTTCTGCCGTTGCTGCGGGGGAAGGCAGTTCGAGTGTTGTCGGACAATGCGACCACAGTGGCATACATCAAACGCCAGGGCGGACCGAGGAGCCCCCAGGTGGTGGAGGTGGCTCAGCGCTTGATGGCCTGGTCAGAGCTACATCTCAGCAACATAGCAGCGTCTCACATTGCGGGAGTCGACAACGTGCAGGCGGATTTTCTCAGCCGTCATCGTCTGGATCCCGGAGAGTGGGAGTTGGGGGACGAAGCTTTCTGCTCATTGCAAAACGTGGGGGGTGCCCCACATGGATCTGATGGCCACGTGGCACAACGCGAAGGCCCCGCGATTTTACAATCGATGTCGAGAACGGGGGGCAGAAGGCGTCGATGCGTTGGTGCTTCCCTGGCCGACGGATGTGCTGCTCTACGTGTTTCCCCCGTGGCCGATGATCGGCATGATTCTACGGCGCATAGAATTGCACCCGGCCAAGGTCGTCTTGGTGGCACCGGAGTGGCCGCGCCGGCCGTGGTTTGCAGACCTCGCCCAGCTGGCGGTAACGGCGCCCCTTCGGTTTCACGGAATGGCGGGCCTGCTCCATCAGGGCCCCGTCGGGCATATGTCCGTGTCTGGGTGGTCTTTGAGGACTGGTGCGTGCAGCGTGGGGTGGTCTCCACTTCGGCTTCCGTCTCCGACATTCTGGCGTTCCTCCAGGCTGGTCTGGCCAAAGGCCTGGCGTGCAGTTCCCTTCGGGTTCAAGTGGCAGCGCTCGGTTGTTTGCGGGGTACGGTCCGTGGCACGTCCCTTGCGTTCCACCCGGACATTGCTCGCTTCCTCCGGGGTGCCAAACGCCTTCGTCCTCCCTTGAGTCTTCCTTGTCCGGCTTGGAACCTCAACTGGGTTCTTGTCCGGCTTGGAACCTCAACTGGGTTCTCTCCTCCCTATGCACGGCGCCTATTGAGCTTTTGAAACGCGCGACTCTTACGGATCTCACTCTTAAGACGGCGTTCTTGGTAGCGATCGCCTCAGCGCGGCGTGTTTCCGAGTTGCAGGCCCGGTCCTGTAGTGAACCCCTTTTGCGTGTTTCCGATTCCGGAGTTGCTTTGCGCACAGTTGTTTCTTCTTCGCGCACAGTTCCTTCCTTCCTACCGAAAGTGGTGTCGTCTTGTCGTATGAATCAATCAGTGGAACTGCCCGCTTTGGCGGCCGGGGAGTTCTCTGTTCCGGAAGCGAGAGAATTGCGGACGCTTGACGTGCGGAGGTCCCTCCTCCGATATCTGGGGGTCAGTAATCCGTTTCGGGTCACAGATCATCTGTTTGTCCTGTTCTCTGGTCCTAAGAAAGGGGCCGCAGCGTCTCGCACAACGATCGCCCGGTGGCTTAAGGAGGCCATTGCTTCAGCGGTGGCTTAAGGCGGCCATTGCTTCGGCGTACTGGGTGCGGGGAAAACCGCTTCCCGTGGGCCGGAGGGCTCACTCGACTCGTGCGCAGGCGGCATCGTGAGCGGAGGCTTCTCCGGTATCGCTCAAGAGATTTGCAGGGCGGCTACCTGGAAGTCGTTGCATACCTTT
Source organism: Rhinatrema bivittatum (assembly GCF_901001135.1). NCBI lineage: Eukaryota > Metazoa > Chordata > Amphibia > Gymnophiona > Rhinatrematidae > Rhinatrema > Rhinatrema bivittatum. The sequence continues at coordinate 120,488,711 of NC_042624.1, forward strand.
ATCAGGCAGTACGGGGGATGTCCGGGCTACCGACCCCGGAGGATTTGGAGAGAGGGTACTCCGAGCGGGACTCTCTGCTTCCCACCCTCGGTAATTTAGCTCTGGTACATCCCAGGTGTCCTGGACTGATCCTGGTACGTACAGGGAAAGGAAAATTAGTTTCTTACCTGATAATTTTCGTTCCTGTAGTACCAAGGATCAGTCCAGGATCCCGCCCGCAGTGCTACGCTGAAGTAATGGAGAGTCCGCTCTTTGTTCTGAATTCTTCTGTTCCGCTTGTTAACGCTCTTGGTTGGAGAGTCTGTTTCCAGGAGGGGTGTTTTCCCCGTTCTATTAGCGGTTTCTAGCTAGCTTAGTTCTCTGGTTGTGTTCTACTTTGACATTACGTATGACTGAGGGGCTGTGACTGGCACAGGGGCATATATGCTCCGCCCACAAGTTTTAGTCTGTCTCCATCTACTGGTGCGGAGTCACAACCCAGGTGTCCTGGACTGATCCTTGGTACTACAGGAACGAAAATTATCAGGTAAGAAACTAATTTTCCTTTCCTCTCCTGCCAGCATCTCGGTGCCATCGTATTCTTTACACCTGACTGCTTGTTGGTCTTCTTGACATCTGTGTGCCTTCTACAAATCCTTCCAAACGCTGCTGCTGCAGTCTCTACCATCTCCCCATTATTCCCATGTCACTAAAAAAATCCCCAAAATACTGGAAAAATAAGGGAAAAGTTAAACATTTTTTATAATTTGAAAATAGATGCGGCACACAGATAAGGGAGCACTAAGCATGAAAAAGCTGGGGCCCTGAATAAAATAGTGGGTTTTTCTCTGACCGATCACTGTCGGAGTTTATCCCACATTATGATTGTACCTTGCAAAAACTTTTCAGAATATGCACAATGAATATGCATGAGATATTTGCATATAATGGAAGCGGTGCATGCATATCTATCCCATACCAATTCTTTGTAGATATCTTGAAAACCAGACCTGTTTGTGGCGCTTGAGAACCAGCATTGGACACCCCTGGGCTAGGGAGTGGATGAAAGAGGGGAATAAAAAGGTTTTGGAGAGAGAGGGGAAAAGGGGGGTGAGAGTAGGAGATGGAAAACCAGTATGTGAGTGGTGAAAAGACAGATTTGAGGACTGAAAAATGGGGCAAAGGAAAGTTGAAATCTCACTATGAGTGGACAGAGAATCAGAGAAGAGAAAACTGATAAAATATGAAAGGAAAAGATCAACATGAGGAAGGGAGGAGAAGAGAGAAATAGAAAATGGAAAGGGGACCCTGGAAAAAGACTTAGAAGAAGACCAATAAGAGGAAAATGAAAAAGAGAAAAGGCCCACCCCAATTAGGTCCATATCCAAAGGGTTTGTCCAGCTAACCTTTTGGAGTTAACTCGACAAAGTCCATGATTTCAACATTTTCTGCCACACTCTGGCTAAATGTTGGCCAGGCACCTTGTTTCCTGCACATCATTTCCAGGATAAGAAGAGGCAGTACTGGGGATGTCCCACGGTCCACACACTCCCCGGACAGAGTTAGCCAGGTAAGTCTGGTTGAAAAAGTGCCAGTTCTAAAGCTCCTCAAATACTCAGCGGAGCACTTGTCTGCTCCTGAATTTCTTTGTAAAGCTTTCCAGGTACTTGTATCCTGGGTAATTTTCCTGCTCGCTGGTTACGCATTATGGATCTCAAAATTCCCAACGGCAGGGGCAAAAAAGAGCATTTTATTTTCAGTTTTCAGTGTTTGGGAATGTGCATTTCTTATCTTTGTATTTTGCTCAGCCTAGGGGGAAGTGCGTTTCTCTTCCTCTGCATGCAGGGTCTGGCTTTTCAAGGTTTCCATTTCAGTTTTTGTCTGCATGTTTCCTTATTCTCTGTTAGGTTAGAGTGGGTCTGTATTCTGCCTGGGTGAGGGATTTTGCTAGCATGTAGTTTGTGTAGAGATTTATAGCTGTCCAGTGTGATCATTTTTTTTTTATTTATTTTTTTCCCCAGTAAGGAGGTGTATTGGTGTTCTAGGGCCTGGTGCAAAATTGCTGTGTTGTCTTTTCATAGATAGGGTTGTTGCTGTTTGAGTCATGAGCATTACTGCTGTTATGGTATGGAAAGTTTGCTGTAGCCTTTGAGTGTTCTTTTGCGGTGGAGGCAAGTTGTGTTGCTTTAACTAAGGTGACCCCAGAATTTGAATATATGTTTTTATGTTTGGTGAGTTGTAAGTTCTGCTTTGCACCCATCGTTGTGGGAAATTTCTGCGGATGCTGTCTGTGTGTATTAGAGAAGCGGAGGTGCAGGGTTTGTATTGCATTTCTGTCCACACTTCGCTCTAATATAGAAGACTCGGTTGACTGAGGCCATCAAATCATTTAATGGTACATTTACCAGGTGGTTGAAACTGGCCAGGGGTTTCTTTATTACACAGAAGGCCCTTGGGACTTTTTCTTGTAATTTCTTTTGCAGGCAATTTAGAGGCAAGGGACTGTGCTGTGGGGGTGATGTATGGGAATGTCACGCTGGGGTGCCACCCTCCATTCCTAGCTTGCCCCTCTAATACCCCCAGAAAATACCTCTGTCTAGAGACGCCATTGCCCTGGACCAATCAGGCCGCAGGTTCAGAGCCTGCCACAACTTTTTCCCGCTCCTTACATCCTCCCATCCCCCACAGGAGACACCCAGCTGCCCTGATGACCCCTGGCTCAATTTCATCAGCACTGTCCACGGTTACCTGCAGAAGGCAGGGTCTTTAAGTATGAAAAAGAAACAGCAGTACCACCCTACCAGCGTCCCATTTAAAAACGTCTTTAAGCACAGACAGGTCCTGCTGCAGAATTCAGTCCGGCTGGCCTTCGAGGAGAACGGGTCTTCTGCATGTTGCCAGGGGACCCACAGTCTGGCAGAGTCAGTTCCTTTTCATTGGACTCCGGTGATGCCTGGTCCTGAGTCTGTGCTATCGGCTCTCCCTTGCTCCCCCAGGTTGAGCCCAGCCTGGAACATGGGGTCCCAGACCCCGGCCCTATAGTGGCTAGGCCCCCCGTTCTCTCTGGCGCAGTGTGTTTGTGTAGCGGCCGGGCCTTCCTTCCTTGTAAAGAGCTGCCCTCTCGGAAAACGTAGCCCTGGTACATGTTGCGTTTGGTGTATTATTTGTGGGTGAGCAGGACGCCGTGGATCTCCTCTCGGAATTGCCTGAGTTTGGCCCATGTGTCCCCTTCTGGATCGGTAAAACCATGTCATCTGGCTTGCGAGCTTCTCTCCGTTTATTCCTGAATTCTGGAGAGCTCCACTTCCCTGTCTCCCATTTTCCAAACCCGTCCGTTGTCTCCACGTCTGAAGCGCCTTTTCAGCTACAGGCAGCCGGTACAAGTCTCTGGGAGAAACATTGTTTTGTCTACGCACGGGGGCCGCTTTGCTCCCAACAACAGAGCTGCCCAGTTTAAGTCATTGCTGATGAGCAGGCTTAGCGCTCGGCCTGCTTTTCTGAAGTCCTTGTTGAAATATTCAGGGAACATCAGGAAATGCCAAATACACGGTGGCCCATGTTGTCATCAAAATGCTGAAGGGGCAGTGGGTATGGGCGTAGTGGGATTTTCTAGATTAGCCCAGAAGGCCTCGGTCATCCCCGCTAGTGGCTGGCACCGCAGGTGTAAATGGCAGTACCTGCGTGGTTTCTTCCACAGCCTTTGCAGAGGCTCAGTTAGCAAGGGTTGGTTGCCTCCTGCGTATCTGAGCTCGGCCCGTCGTCAGAAGCAGGCTTAACCCCACAAGTCTCGGACAGGGATGCAATGGTAGACAGACAGGTTTGTCCACCTTGCTGTCTTTTTCTTTGGAGTTTAGAAAAAGCTCCAGCCCTGAACAAAAGCTGGAGGGCAGAATATCGGGTGAGCTCAGCCAGCAGTCGGGTTGAAGCCTGAAGAGCATTGCCGCTAGGGGAATCCGGTGCAGATGCACGGTGCAGGGTTCTACAAGTGCCTTGGGGACCAGGATCCAGCCTTATCAAAAGGGAGGGCGAATCCTGGTAGTAAATGCCCCTCATAGGGAGGGATGGGGCAGGAAGACAGGGCCAGGTCACTCGTGCTCTATAAATCAGGTTCATTATTCTCACTTTTTTGGGTTTGTTTTGTTTTCATAAGTAGTGTTTTATGGTTCAGGGTTATTTTTGGGGTTTATAGCCTGCATCTTGGGCAGCCGTTTTCCTTGGCAGGGAAGTAGAAACTCCATGCGGCCTCGTCAGGCGGCTCAGCCTATCCTTGTTAATCAGATCTCGCAAGTGCAGGGGAAATAACTTACATAACCTCACTGATAGTGCCAGTTCCTTGTTTTACTGCTTTAATTTCCCTGCAGTTAAGTTCATTGCCTTCTCTCAGCAGTCGGTTTTCGCTGATGGGGAGGGGGGTGACTTGGTTAGCGAGGTTATGGAGTGCATCCTGGGAGGAAGGGGAGTACGAGGGACGGGCTTCCCTTGCTCTGTGGCCACAGTGTGCGTGCACCCTCCGCGGCTGTGATAATTACCACAAACTGACCCGAGCACGTGAGTGCTGGTAATTGGCAGGGCTGAACTGTATAAAGGATAATTTCTTTCTAAACCTCCCAAGAGGAAGAGTTACTATGCAGACTCTGATTCTGTTTGGGTGGGGGGAGGAGGTAGAAAGCACATCCCGGGGATGGCAGCCCTAAGAGCAGGGCCGTGTGGTGTCAGCTGTGGGATAGGGAACACTAGAGCTGCCTGCTGCCCATAGGACGAGTGTGGGAGGGCAACGGGGGAGGAAGGAGGAAGATGGGCTATAGAGAGAGAGGAAAAGGAGACCAAACTGAATGGTGAACTTTACTTTAATAATAATTATAACCCACACGATACTCAACATTAAGTAACGTAAAACTATGCACCAATTTCTGTTCATAGTGCCCAGAGAGTTTATGAACCCCAAGTAGAATAAGAATTACAGGATCTCACCACGGTACTCTTGTTTAATTGGAACAGAAGGCTGTAAATTAAACAATTCAGTGCTTCTGGAGACAACATAATGTTCAGAATAGGAACTATAAGGCTCGTTCAGAAAAAGACTGCCCACTCTGCCCAAGTGCAGAGTAAGTAAACCCCAGTTTCCTTAGCACAGTTAATTGGCTAATTAGAATCGGATGCTTCAATAATTGAGTAGCGAGTAAATCTGCACAACTGAGTTTAGGTATCCTGTTTTATATAAATGGCCAAAAGGTTTTGAGTTTGATCTTCACCATAAAAGTTAGCGGGAATTCATCTTGCCATGATCAATAGTAATTTCAGAGGAACTACAAAAAAATGTAGTTATCTGTCTGGTTACAAGACCATTTCTAAATTTTTGGGCATTCATTCATCCACTGTCAGTCTACAAATGGAAAAAGCTGAAGACTACAGTCATTCTACCCAGGAAGGATTGTTCAGCCAAGGTCGCCCCAAAAACAAACTGGAAAACCATTCACAAAAGTCACAAAAAATCCTGGACTTACATCTGCAGGCCTCTCGCTACAGCTGATGTGAGGATTCATTGCACCACACCATCCACCATCCAGAGAAAAATGAATGGGAATGGTGTGTGTGAGAGTATATCTAAGAGAAACCACTGCTGCTCACCTCGGCTTCACCAGAGAGCATCTGGATGACCCACAAACTTTTATCTTTTCAGTCACAATAATAAATGTTTTGTCTGGTGAAACTAAACACTACCTTCCAAAATAAGAACCTCATCCCAATTGTCAAGCATGGTGTAGGGTTGCTGGGCAGCTTGCCATTATTGATGGAGCCATAAATTCCTTCTCATCAAGTCAGACAAACGGGTTATGCCCACCGACCAGCAGATGGAGACAGAGACTAACAATTCACTAATATGCTTTATAGGCATCTGTGCTTACCTCAGCCTGCCAGTATTCCCTGTCTCTCGCAGCAGGTAGGAGAGCATCCCTTGATGTAGACTAAGGCCTGATCAGGCTAGATAGGAAGACTGAAATGTAGAGGGCAGCTCCTGAGGTGAAAGATGAAAGACAAGCTCTCCCACCCTCAGTTGGGGGTTTATTCTCCAATACCTCCAGTGGCAAAGGCCTTATTGAAACTCTGAAGAGACTAGAGATGTGAATCGGAACCAGAATCTGTTCGGATTTCAGTTCCGATTCACATCTCTAGAAGAGAGCAGCTCCCTATTCGCTGACACTGATTTGGGTTCCAGTTCTGCAGCCTTGTCCATTAGGAATCCAACCAGGCTGGGGAAATCCCCAGCTCTTTTCACTCAAGACAAGGAGGCAGTTCTGTCGTCCCAGCATTGGGTTCCTGGCCCTCACTGCCTGGAGGTTGAGAGTGTAGCTCTGCAATCCCTGAATCTTCCTGAGGATGTCTCTTGTATTCTTCTGGCTTCCAGGAAGCTCGGCACAAGAAGTCCTGGGGTTTAAAACTGCTGAAATGCTTTCCTCATCTTTCTGAGTCAGGTCTCACATTAGGGCTCCCTGTAGTGCAGAAGGCAAACCAATCTCTGTACTGCCTTTAGTTACCCATCTCACTTGGGGCTTGCTTCCCACTGTCATGGGACCTCAACGTGATACTGACCCAGCTTTACTCCTATAGGCTTCCTGTGAGCTGAAGTACCTGAAAGGTCACGTTTTTGGTGGCACTAACTTCGGCGTGCAGAGTCAGTGTGACTTATGCACCTTACACCAAGTTTTTTTTTCACAGCAGGGGGTGGTCCTGCTTACACATCCGAAATTCCTGTCTGGTGTTGGACTCCCCCTTAACCGGTCAATCATCCTGCTAGCGTTCTTTCCCACGAGGGTGAATGCGCACCACACGGGAGAGCCTCGGTCTTCTATCTGACGCCCTTAGAAAGGCCACCCAGCCTTTTGTTTCATGTGACATCAAGAAATCTGGAGTTGCAGTTGCCCAGTGCATGCTTTCTAATTGCACAGCAGCTTGTATTTCCTTCTGTTATGCCCAGGTGGGTCATATCAAGGCTCATAGTGTCGGAGCCAAGGTGGCATCGTAGCCCACCTAAGATTGGCCACCACGAAGGCTGCGACGTGGCGTTCTCCACACCTTCACATCATGTTGTTTGGACAGGAACTCCCTACATGACAAGAGGTTTGGTCAGTCTGTCCTGGAGCCTCCACCCTCCCTCCAACCCCCAAGGCCTGTTATTTTGGTTCCAGTCTGCCCATTTAAAAAAAAAAAAAAGAGAGAGAAAATGCTAAAATGGCCCTTTGCCATCAAAACTAATGGGGAGGGGGTGACTTGGTTAACGAGGCTTCTTCCTGGGATATCCGGGTGCCCTGGTAACCGCAGGGTCAGTCCCGGGGTATCCATTGCCATCAAAACCAGTTTCTGCCCATTGTCGCTGTTTCTTGTTTTTTCCCCATTTTTTTCATCCGGGGCAGTCTGTGTCTGGGGAGTCCCCATGTCTGAGGGCTGCCATCCTGCTTGCCCTCGGAGAAAGGAGAGTTACTTACCCTGTAACAGACGACGTCGGAGGACACAGCAGGATGTCAGTCCTCACGAGGCTTCTCCAGGTCGAAGCTAAGTCATGACGTGAAGGGGTCCCCCACATGGATGTGTGGTGGGTTGCCACGCTGCGTGTGCCCAGTAGGGCCAGAAACTTTGAGGTCCAACGTCCGTGCCGGGCTCCATCCGATGGTATCCGTCCGTCTGTGAGGACTGACATCCCGCTGTCCTCGGAGAACACCTGTTGTAGATAAGCAACTCTGCTTTATTGAAACTTTTTTAATGAAAATGCATCCTTTTTGTCTGTTATTTATTCGATTCTTCTAACCCTTCTACCTGTGAGTTTTTGGCAGCAGAGCCCTGGCATGTAAAGAGGCTGCCCTGGTGTCCGAGACGGGCAAGAGGACGGCTGATCTGAGGCTTCGTGCCCAGCAAGCAGACCAGCGCTGCGAGCACTCGCAAACCCTGAAGATAGCAAGAGTAAGGGTTCACTTGGGCTGCACTGAAAGAGAGGCGAGAGGAAGGCTAATGCCATTATGCACTGGAGGCTGTGTGCAGCGGTTCCTCGATCAGAGCCCGGCAGAGAAGAGGAGCGGCGTGTGGCTAGGCATGCAGGTTTCCAGATGAGAGAGAGATGGAAAGGTGTAAGGACAATGAAGAAGGAAAAAGACCTTGCTCAGGATGAGGGATTGTGGGACCAGGGGCAATGTCTAGTAGAGAGAGCAGATCCCCTCTCTGTGGTGCAGGTTCTGATGAGGCACCAGCGAGTCCCAATCCCTGTGACCTTCTGCTAGTGGAGGGGAAGGTGACCGTCTTCCTGTGAAGCTTGGAGCCTGGGATCGTGGCTCGGTTTCCACCTCATGAAGGCGGCACAGCAGATTTCTCCACCCACTTTCCACCTGAGCTCTGAGCTTGAAAGTATAACAGATGGAGGAACATCTCATCAAAGACAAGCAAGGTGGATCTGCATAATGACAGCAGAAGTGGGGAAAAATGGAAAATACAGTCAGGATGACATAGCTCAGTAGTTTAAAATTACTTTTATTTCACAGCCCAGCATTAAAAATAGATAAGGCGTCAAGGCTGGGATTCAGACATGAAACATACTGACAACAGCCAGCAGATGAATTACCAGCCAGCTCCATAAAAAAGGAAGGAACGAAAGGAGTGGAGATTTAAGGGGATGCAGTGAGGGACTGCAGCCATTTCTCACGTCCCGAGACTACGACCTAAAGGCTGTTGCAAGTCACATATGTAGGCAATTTACCCTGTTCCCAGCAGAACACCAGCACTTTCAGATACAGTGAAGAGGGCAGGAATGAGGAGGTCTCCGAGCAGGAGTGAAATGCATTGGCAAACTATGGGAGGGAGGAGGTGGAGGGGGCGACCTTAGTACTGGACTAGCAAGGAATGAGGTGCGGGGGAGGCACAGCAGACGCTCTGCGTGTACCTGGCCCTTGCTGTGCTATCAGTCGACAAGCCCCCCCGTCCCCTAAACGAAGCCGTCTCGGTTACTCAGATTGGGCAGCTCACAATGAGGGTGCGGGTCAGGTTACGCTGCTCCCAGGTGCGTCATGGACTCAGAAGGAGGGCGGGTTCTAGAAAAGTTGCAACCCCCCTTCCTACGTCTCCACTCTGCCTTTCTCCTGGGCATTAATGCAAGTCCAGAGCCATGACCCATCTCCCCTGATCAATATCATTCCTTCAGAGGCCTTGCCTTTCAAGGCACTTCTATAAAATATCACTCTTGTTTATTTGGATGTGATAAATGTAATTACTTGGCGTGATTAATAATTCACCTGTTTACTATTGATTGCTCTTGAGGCGTCTTGGCAAGATAAGCAGATAGCAATCCGCACATCCTTATTAGCTGCAGACTAGATGTGCTTTGGAAGCGCTGAAACTTGGGGCGGATTAGAGAGACGGAAGACTTCTGTCGTTTTTCCTGGCAGTTCTTCCTGGAGTGAAAACTCCCAGAGTGCTGAGCCTGGCTGCAGAGCTGATATATAATGTAGTGAGGTAAGGGGGAGAGGAGGAGAATGTGCAGACAAGCTTAGTGCTGTGGAAATGATGTGACTCAGTCGTGGCAATACTGCTACCAAGGCACCCGTCTGTCCCGGGACCGATCCCAGCGGCTACCAAAGGACCCGTCTGTCCCGGGACTGATCCCAGCGGCTACCAAGGCACCCGTCTGTCCCGGGACCGATCCCAGCGGCTACCAAGGCACCCGTCTGTCCCGGGACCGATCCCAGCGGCTACCAAAGGACCCGTCTGTCCCGGGACCGATCCCAGCGGCTACCAAGGCACCCGTCTGTCCCGGGACCGATCCCAGCGGCTACCAAGGCACCCGTCTGTCCCGGGACCGATCCCAGCGGCTACCAAAGGACCCGTCTGTCCCGGGACTGATCCCAGCGGCTACCAAAGGACCCGTCTGTCCCGGGACTGATCCCAGCGGCTACCAAAGGACCCGTCTGTCCCGGGACTGATCCCAGCGGCTACCAAGGCACCCGTCTGTCCCGGGACCGATCCCAGCGGCTACCAAAGGACCCGTCTGTCCCGGGACTGATCCCAGCGGCTACCAAAGGACCCGTCTGTCCCGGGACCGATCCCAGCGGCTACCAAAGGACCCGTCTGTCCCGGGACTGACGTTGCGGTTACCAAATGCGCGCTCTCTCTGACACGAGTGCGCGCTCTCTCTCTGACACGAGTGCGCGCTCTCTCTCTCTGACACACACTCTCCCACATAAAGGCGCACTCGTTTGTGTACCCAGGCACTCTCTCACTCCCACATGCTTTCTCAGGGCCTTGTCTTTGGCTGCTGTGGGATGGGCTCCCTGAAGGCAGGCAGCAATCCCCTCCTTCTCAGGTGGAAGACGTAGATTTACAACTTCCGCTCATGAGCCGGCTGCCAAGAAAGGGGAGGATCGCGACGGACCGAGGGCCGCAACTGATGGGAGCATTGGCTGGATCTTTCTTCTGAACCACGGTTTGCGTTCCAAAGAGCTACATGCGGCTCACAAGGTGCCAGTTGGCCACCCCTGGCCTATAGTGCGGCAGTTTTGGGGGCAGCAGCAGGAGCTTAGCTATGCATAAGCACACAAGGCTCTCCTCTATTGGCTAACGCCCATCTTTGGCAACAGAGAACAGTCCTCTGCTTCCTGCTCCAGCCCCTCCCCTCCCCTCCCAGGCAGTGTGCAAGGGACTGGAAGGGGTGAGGTATGAACAAGCTTTGCTCTCTAAGCCAGCCCCCCCCCCCCCCATCCCCACCCCTCCACTCCTACCCTGCAAGGGACAGGAGGGGATGTGGCTGAGGATGGAGTGGACCAGAGTTGAGTTTTTGGCTGTATATTTCTATCTATAATTCATGGTCACTTATTTCCTAGTTCTCTCTCTGTGTGCCCAGCATGAGATACTCTGTTAACTTGTAGTTTCTTTGCAGTTCTGTGTTCTCTTTTCCCAATAGGAGGTGTATTACTAATAATACATCTGGATTTTTAGCTCACCTTTCCAATGATGCCCAAGGTGGCTTACAGCATTTTTAGAATTCAGGTATAGTGAATCCCTTCTCCCAAGAGCTTACAATAAAAGTGGGTACCTGATGCAACAAATAAAGTGACTTGAAGGTCACCATCAGTGTCGGGGGGGGGGGGGAGTGGTCACCCTGGTGTCCAGCCCGTTGCTTTAACCAGTGGTCCACATCTTTTCCCTGCTGGGGAAGGCCCAGTACAACATCTGCAGGGTTGCCTTTATTTAGGAGGCGTCCTGGGAGTTAGTGCTGTTTAGTGTTACTTCGCAATGTGCCTGGTAATGGAGGGAGTTTGTGTCATTGTTATTGAGGTGACATTTTTTTGTATGGTGAGTGGTAAGGGGATAATTAAAAAAAAAAAAGCAAACTACCTGAGGTAAAACGTTTTTCAAAAGCACTACAGTAACCTAAATAGTAGTAAGGAGAAACATCCTGGCTGAGCCAAGCCGGCCGATCATTTCAGAGTACGTTAGCCATTCTGGTATGGATTTCTTTTAATTTACACATTGTATGTATATATTTTTTATTTTTTTCCAGTCCATCCACAAAAATCACAGCTGGCACATTCATCAGACACTGTGACACGATTTCTGAAACATATTTGTAGAGTTTGTGTTATGTGGCTTCTATCTCTCTCTATTTATTTATTTAAAAGTTCTTTTAGAGGGCACATTCAAAGCCCTGAGCAGTTTACAAAATAAAATGTTCATAATCAAAAAAGTAACAAAAGAAAGATTTAATAAAATACATTTAAAAAAAAAGGCCAGCAGTAAAGGTCTCGGCACCTGCATTCGATCCTATGTAAAATATATGTTTATGGGGGTAGTTTTCAGAACTGTGTGTTGGGGTGCAAACACGTGAGTACTCTGACTCGCACGATAGTCTCAGCACGCATCCCCTTTAAACCATGCTTAAGTTTAGCTGCTTTTAGGGTGGACATTTCTCCAAAAAAACCCTCTTTTGCCTGGATCTTTACCCAGGTAAATGAATTTGGATAATTCTCCTCCTTATTCCCGATTAGGTGATTTTTTACAGGATTATTCTGGGAGGGGTGATGGCCTCATAACGATTGTTGATTTGAATTATTAAAATTGAGGTGGGAGAGAGGGAGGTGGCTGGCCTATGGGCCTGGAGGCTCACTTAGACTGCCTAATGCGCTGCCGCTAGCCCTGGACGGACTCTGCAGTCACTGAGAGTCCCAGATTTCCACGTACTGGCCTTGCTCTCATCCAGGGGCCTGGATATCTCATCACAGTGGTTAATCAACCCTGGCTGTAACTTGTGTACAAAGGAGAGAGCAGCACACAGGCTGAATAGTTATGAAAAATGAACACTCTTCTGGCTGCCTACCCTGTTGCAGATGTTGCCAAAATCTGCAACAGGGTAAAGAGCCAGGAAGGTGTGGAACACTTGAGGAGGGACCTAGCAAAGCTTGTGGAATGGGTCTAGAGTCTGGCAGCTAAGATTTAATGCTAAAAAAAATTTCAGCAAATACCCAAGGGAGCAGTAAGGGGGTGATCATATGTGATGAACTCAAAGTAGCCAAACAGGTGGATAAGGCGACAGCAAAAGCCGGAAAGCTGCTTGGATGCCTAGAGAGAGAGGAATGGTCACTCAGCACTGCAGTTCCTGGTAGGGATGTGAATCGTTTTAGGACGATTAAAATTATCGTCCGATAATTTTAATATCGTCTTAAACCGTTATGGAACACAATACAATAGAGATTCTAACGATTTATCGTTATAAATCGTTAGAATCGTGAGCCGGCACGCTAAAACCCATCCCCGACCCTTTAAATTAAATCCCCCACCCTCCCGAACCCCCCCCAAATAACTTAAACATTTCCTTGCCAAATCCTACCTCCTTCAATCCCCCACCCTCCCGAACCCCCCCCCCCCCCCAAATGACTTAAATTACCTGGGGGTCCGGAACGGCAGCGGTCCGGAACGGGCTCCTGCTACTGAATCTTGTTGTCTTCGGCCGGCGCCATTTTCCAAAATGGCGCCGAAAAATGGCGGCGGCCATAGACCAACAGGATTCGACGGCAGGAGGTCCTTCCGGACCCCCGCTGGACTTTTGGCAAGTCTTGTGGGGGTCAGGAGGGCCCCCCCAAGCTGGCCAAAAGTTCCTGGAGGTCCAGCGGGGGTCAGGGAGCGATTTCCCGCCGCAAATCGTTTTCCGTACGGAAAATGGCGCCGGCAGGAGATCGACTGCAGGAGGTCGTTCAGCGAGGGTTCCGGCGCCTCGCTGAACGACCTCCTGCAGTCGATCTCCTGCCGGCGCCATTTTCCGTACGGAAAACGATTCGCGGCGGGAAATCGCTCCCTGACCCCGCTGGACCTCCAGGAACTTTTGGCCAGCTTGGGGGGGCCCTCCTGACCCCCACAAGACTTGCCAAAAGTCCAGCGGGGGTCCGGAAGGACCTCCTGCCGTCGAATCCTGTTGGTCTATGGCCGCCGCCATTTTTCGGCGCCATTTTGGAAAATGGCGCCGGCCGAAGACAACAAGATTCAGTAGCAGGAGCCCGTTCCGGACCGCTGCCGTTCCGGACCGCCGCTGGACCACCAGGTAATTTAAGTCATTTGGGGGGGGTTCGGGAGGGTGGGGGATTTAATTTAAAGGGTCGGGGGTGGGTTTTAGCGGGTTTTAACGATTTTAACGATATATCACGATATTTTACCCCCCCAAACGGCAACAATACGATTCCCTCCCCTTCCCAGCCGAAATCGATCGTTAAGACGATCGAGGACACGATTCACATCTCTAGTTCCTGGTGCTCTGTAGGCCCTCGTGTGGCGCAGCTTGGAACTGCATGCCTGTGTACTCTTGCACTTTTAATTCTCTTGATGCACATAGTTGCTGTCATTCATTGCAGTGCACTGGGGGCCTGTAGTCATTAAATCAAGACTGCAGTTATGGAAGAGGGCTGTGGGAACAGCCTGCCAGGGGCTGGAGAGCATCCAAAATATATTAATCATAAAAATTACCAGCTAGTCAATTTTTGTAGTCACGTTGTCATTTTAAGAGCGACCTCAAAGATATTTGCAGAAAGAAGAGAAAAGACTGTATTAGGAAGAGAGATTGATGTGCTTCAGAGCGGTGAATCTGTTATTTACACAGGTAACCTTTGCTATTTTCTGTTTCCCTGTGCTTCACCCAGATGTTAGGATATGATAGGGACAAGTCATGAATCAGTGGTTGCCCATAGGCTCATTTCCATATCCAGAACGTTAGGCAATTAAAAAAAAAAAAAAGAATGAATGATTGTGCTCATTCACCGCTGGCCACATAAACTGAAGGCGACACCTAGGGGCTGGCCCAGGAGTTGAGCCTGAAGTGGCTCTATTGAATGCTCCAGCTTGGCCACAGGAGGGCACTGCAGCACTTCTCAATGCCCAGGTGCAATTAAAAGAAGTGCAGAGAGTGGTCAGCCTCCCTGCAGTCCTGCTGCCTGGGACAGTTGTTGGCAATGGCACCTCTAAATGTGTTTAGCTAACAAAGCCCTCGCTAACAGATCATCAGTGCTGTGTGAGTAATAGACTCCTCATTTACTTTTAATACATTTTGCATAGAGAGCAATCAACCTTCATCAGTCTTAAAGATGAATCGGTTTGCCCAGCTACATTTTAAAGATATTAGTCCAATAGCAGCCACATCAATCATAACATTTTCTTAATGATAGTAGAATTAAAATATACTCTGGTTTTCACAGCACTATGAAGTGTGCTCTCACACACACAAAATTAAAGGAAAGATTTATCGCAGTGGATTTGTGATGTGCGTAGTCCATTTTCCTGATGGCTGGGAAGGGATCATGTCCAAAGTCCGTCACAGGGGGACGTTTATTAAATGTGCCCACGTGCTTTTTATCCTGCCTAGGTGCTTCTGCTGTTTGTTCTGCTTCAGTACCTCCTGCCCCATTCCCCCCTCTCCCACCCCTGGCTTATCTCTTCATCAATTCCTCGTTGCCACTGGATCCACCTCTGCGCAGCACTGCCAGGTCCTGCTAGTCTTAGGAGCAGGAACTGGGATCAGGCTCCCCGCACAGTGCACTGCTCTCCTATCGGGAGAAGCCACAATGGCTGCACTGGCAGTGACTGCTGCACAAAAGCTTCTCTCGTTCTCTGCTTTCCATTAGCCCTAATTTCAATGTGTTCTTCCTGACTGCCTTTACCTAATCCGTGCACCTCAAAATACGCACACTGAGCTAGACTGGGGTAATACCCCAAGAAACCAGCACACGGCTGAGAGATTGAAAGAAAGGATACTGGGAAGTGGCCAGCAGTGATAGAATTCTTCTCTTCCTCAGTGGGAAAGTCAGAAAAATGCTCCCCCGAGGCATAGAACATTATATTAAGGGCACCAGATAGCTCCATGTCAACAGGGCCAGGCTGAGCCAGTCCTGCTTTTCTACTCCACTGTTTGCAAGTGGTTGGGGTTCCAAATGTTTCAGGAATAGTAGGACTGACCTCCTTGGAATGAGTGCCTCAGTTAGCCGGCCCGGACTCCAATCCAGATATCTCTTTATTCACCCTCTGCCTGCCACCCTGCTTTTATACCTAGCTCTGTTTTCTTTTCTTTGTCTGCATTTATTGTGTTTGCCTGTGTTATCATAGTTTAATAGAGTAGAAAAGCATGGAGGTTTTGTTGTAGTAATGCTTATTTTTAAAAACTTTTCTTCCATGAAACACTTCTCAGTTGCCAATTCTGGGGGCTCTGATGAAGATTCACTCTGTGCCGTGTTCTCAATGTTAATTCACTTTGGTGAAGGTAAAATTACGCATGGATACCTCAAGGCTCAGGACTTGGGCTGGTTCTTTGCAGTTGCATTGTTAGTGTTATTGCATGAAGGGCTCAGGGAGCCGTGCTTGTTTGCAGGTAACGCACAAATCTGTAACAGCGAACGTACCGTGAGGGGCCGAATAATCAAAGGAAGATGATGAATGGTTTTAATGTTCCCTCTAGTTTTTGAAAGGCTACATGCGCAGTTTCTTTTGTGCAACTTTGAGAAGCTGAGATCAGATCTGTACGCTACAAACCAGTTTAATGAAAATAATACCAGGATTTCTTGTGCGCAGGTTTCACCACCTGTGAGCGCACGTGCACAGCGTAGCGGGAGCCATGTTTGTAAGGTGCTTCACTGCATAAAAGTGTAAAATCTCTACCTCAGGTGAGAAAATCCATAAACCATTTATCAGCTAGAAGGACAAGAACTGGTAAATAGGAAAGGGATCTAGAAGTATTCCCTCAGATGAGCTGAAAGCTGCCTGACTGGGTTCATAAGGAGAGGGCATCGCCCCAGGAAAAGGCAGGTAACGATGAGTATTGGGTGCAGTTCAGGAGGAAACCTCTTCATCAGCAGTTCAGAGAAGGGTGCAGACAGAGCCTGTCGCAGAGAGATGGGAAAAGGGGGGTTCCTGTTCGTACCCCAGAGCTGGTTTTCACTCTCAGCTTCCGGAGGAGGTGAAGGCCTGGGGTCCTGGTTCCCTCCCTAACTCTGAGGTTTTCTCTCCCTTTCTCACTGGGTCCTTGGTTTAATGCTGGAACCGTTCTTCTTCTTCTTCAAAAAAAAAAAAAGCTGAGAGAGCAGTGCAGGGCTAATTGGATGCCTTGAGCTCAGCAGCAGGGGTGAGAAGCAGGCACTTTTATCTCTGGGGCAGTGACCGGAGAATGTTTTTGCCCCGGCAGGGAGCTAGCTACTGTTATCTGTGCTTCCAACATTGGGGTGAGTGGTGCGGGCAATTGCACAGTGATGTTTGTGTCAGGCCTGTGGAGTGAGGCTATTGCGCCTCCATGCAGCCTCGCTGTTCTCCACCCTAGCCCAGGAGGGAACCTCCGCAGAGGCTGTAATCGGCAAGCTGGTTACCGGGTTGGCAGGTTCTGGTTTCAGCGAGCCCTGAGCGGGCTGAGGAAATGCTGGCCATCTTGCCTCCACATATCCAGAAGCCAGGGACTCTCCTCCTTCCCCGCTTTCTCCAGTGCGTCTTTCCCTGCTGGAGGACCGGGAAGGAACAGAGGGGCCAGATGAGGACATGCGGGGTGATGAGTCCAGTGCTTCAGAGAGGGTGTCCTCTGAGTTTTGTCTGGTTTCTCCATAAGACCCATTTGATAATAGGGGGAGCAGGGGCAAGCATCGTCCTCCCAGAAGTCCCACTGCCCATCTAAGAAGCTTAGGCTGCCTACGCTGGCAAGCGCAAAGGGGGGGGGGGGGGCTTCTTCATCTCCTGGGGCCTGGATGGCCATCAGAAGAGGAGGCTGCCTTGAAGGATTTGGATGTGGAACAGGATGATCCAAAAGATATTTCAGGCGATCCTGCGGACACAATGGTGGATGGGGTGCCTGATGTAGATAAGGAATTGTCAGATTCAGATGAGGTTCCCACCACAGGAGGAGATGACATAAGGTGGTGCACTTCTCCAGAAGGAGGAACTGTATCCTCTTCTTCCCTATGTCTTGCATGGGATCAGGATAACACAGGAGGATTTGAGCAATGAAGAGGTGGACCCAGTCCTGGGTGGGTCACCAAGCGCTTTCCCTTTACTGAACAAGCTGTCCGGGAGTGGGATACTCCTGAAGTAGACCTTGAAGTAGCCAGAGCGATGACCAAGTCATATTCCTTGCCAGAAGAGACCTTGGAGCTAAGGTAGATGCGTTATCAGCAGTTACCAGGAAGACAACCATCCCGGTGCAGGGTCGGCTGTGCTAAAGAGGTCCAGCACTGGAAGTTGGAGATTCGGTTAAAGAGGATTCTTGAGCCTTTGGGTGGCGGTCTGTGTTAGTCTAATGCAATGAGCGGGCTTATGCTGGGGGCAAAAGGCGCAGGACAAAGAGGCAGCTGATGCCAAGTGGGTAGCCCCGTTAGAAGCAGGGTTTGCCTATGTGGCGGATGCGCTGTATGACAGAGGTCGGCGAGGAACATGGTCTTCCATGGTGGTGACACAGTCTTTTGTGGTGGCATTATTAGTCGTCAGATATCTGGTCTAGGTAGCAGCTGTCTACTCTCCCTTTCAAAGGAAAACTGTTGTTCGGTGAAGATTTGGAGCAGTGTGGGATGCATTTGGGGGAATCAAAGGGCAATATGTTGCCTGAGGATAAGAAGGCTGGCATTTTGACATAAGCTCCCTTCAGCACTTGAGGAGACTTTGCTCTGACAGAAAAGCTACTGCTTCAATGCAAGGCGGCAGGCGTTTCGTGGGATGCATAGAACTTCCCAGGACAGTTTTGGCCAAGGGACGAGAGGAAGTAAGAACTCCCAAGGAAGGCAGGCGGCTGCTCCTGGGGGAGACTGGCCCTCTTTTACAAGGAGTGGACCAAGATCACATCAGATCAAAGTGTTCTGGAGGTGATAAGAGCCAATTATGCCTTAGAAATGTCTTGTCCGCTTAGAGAATGTCCTATTGAGACAGTGCAGAAAAGAGACATTTCACCGGCTACGGCGACTGGATGCAGTTGTCACAGTTTCTCTAAGGGAACAAGGAATGTGCTCGGTGTGCTTTGTGGTTCCCAAGAAAGAAGGCTACTTTTGGTCCATTTTTGATCTGCAAGAGGTCAAGGCGACTCTGTGGGTTCCATGTTTTCACAAGGAGACGTTGCGGATGGTTATGGCAGTGGTTCGCAAAGGGGAGTTTCTGGCATCTGGGGAGGCCTATCTGCACTTCCCCATATGATTGGACCATCAGAGGTTTCTGCGGTTCAATTTCAGGCTCTTTTCTTTGGGTTGACAACAGCGCCATAGATGTTCAGGAATAGTGGTGGTGGTGGCATCACTCAGAAAGGAAGGGATTCTAGTTCATCCGTATCTGAATGACTAACTCATCTGGGTGAAGCCAGTGTTCAATTCAGTAGCTTGTGGAGAGGTTGCAGTCTCTGAGTTGGGTGGTGAACCTAGTGAAGACTCTCCTACAGCCATCCTAGTCATTGGATTATCTGGGAGTGCGGGTCCATAGCTGTGTAGGCAAGACGTTCCTTACCTTTGACATGATCATGAAGTTGCTGTGGCTACTGCATCTGTCGGTGCCCAGGGTCTGGGATGATTTGCAGGTCCTGGGTTCTATGAATTTATACTGGATTTGGTTCCAGGGGCATTTGCTTACGTGTGTGGCCTTTTCAGAGGGTGATTTTGTCCTGTTGGAGTCCTTTTGTTGGAGGAGTTTGTTTCCTTTACCACTTCAAGGGGGTTCCAGGTTCACACTCTCGTGGTGGCTGTCGTGACCCACTTTGGAGAGAGGAGTGGAGCTGGATATTCCAGAAAGGGTGGTAGTGTCTATGGATGCCAGCCTCAAAGTTTGTATGTCAAGGACGAGTGGCCCAAGTTCAGTGGTCAGTTCTGGAGACATCCTGGTCAATCAATCTTTTGGAAATGAGGGCAGTTTGCAGGGCATTACTGGTCTTTTCTGCTGCAGATTCAAGGGCGGACATTATACATGTTCTTGGGCAATGCGACTACAGTGGCATATATTATAACGTCAAGACGGGACAAGGAGCCGACTTGTAGCTCTGAAGGCCAAGAAGCAATTTCTCTGGCCTGAGAAAAATCTAGCGGGACTGGTGGAGGCTTATGTGGCTGGAGTGGACAGTGTGCAGGTGGATTATCTCAACTGGCAGCAGCTGGATTGGGGGAGTGGAAGTTGGCCGCAGAGGCTTTGGCCTTTCTTCGAACTGGGTGGGGCCTTCCCCACCTAGATCTTCTGATGTCACGAGGGAATGCCAAGGCAAGGCGGTTCTTCAGCCACTGGAGGGAGATAGAGTCCAAGGAGGTCAACGCTCTAGTTCAGCTTTGGCCAGCAAGACTCCTTTTGTATGTGTGTTTGCCGTCGCCCCTCGTTGGGCTAGTTTTTGCATCGCATAGAATAGCATCCTGGATGGGTGATCCTTGTAGCGCCAGAGGGGTCACAACGTCAGTGGTTTGCGGTTCTAGTTCATTTAGCAATAGACAGTCCTGTCTGGTTCATCTGAAGGGCTGCAGTGACAAGGACGAATCTCTTTGGATCAGGCAGATCTCCTCTGTAGCTTCATTTAAAGGGGGTACTCTGAGCTGGTGATTGCTACTTTTCTCCAGGCTAGCAGTCCAGCCACTTTTCCGAGTGAGTCGTGGTTTTTGGGTGGAAGGCCTAAAGCCCTTACAAGTGGACATTTCTAAGATCTTAGCCTTTTTGCAACGGGACTGGCCTACAATTCGCCTCGCGTACAGGTAGCAGCTTTAGGATATCTTCGAGAGAGGCTAAGAGGGACATCTTTTGTTGTCTTAAGGGAGGGAAGTGTTTGTGTCTCCCGGTCCATAGCATAGCAGTGCCACTTATATTCATGCCCTTAGAAATGGCTAAGTAGGAAGAGCTTGCAAAAACTCAATTTGCATACCCACAATGCAGGCACAGGGCAACTTTCTTCTTTATTATAGTTAGGTATGATTTAATATTATAAATATTTACCTTTTTGTGTAGAGAATGAAATGGTAACTCAAGGCAAGTTATATTCTGGTACAGAAGATATTTCCCTGCCCTAGAGTGTTTACAGCCTAAGCCTCCTATTTATTACATGTTTTTCCCATAGACCCAAAATGAGAGAGAACCTTTAGTAAGCTTGTACCTGCAGCGATGGCTGGTGCTTCCCAGGTTCTCAGCCTGCTGCTCCACTCCTATACAGAGTGAGAGAGATATCTACATGGAGAGGAAACAGAGAACACAGGAGAGGGAGTTTTCAGAGGGATTTAGGTACGTAAAAGTAGGATATATTGTAGTAATTTCAAAAGCTCATTTACATGCATATTTTGAAAATTTGGTGAAATTTCAAAGGAGTTGCGCCATTAAAAGTAGCAATTTTCAAAAGCAGATTTACATGTGTAGATCCTTTTTGAAAATTACCTTGTCTCCCGTGTTCTCTGTTCACACCGCATGCGCCACATTCATTCTTTAGAAGAATCATAGTGTTCTGATGACACGCATCACAGCGGCACCCTCTGTTAGGGACGTAGTAAATAGGAGTTTTCACGTCTTTTTCAAATGAAAGAAAGAAGGAGAAACCTTTAATGATTCTGTTTGTTCTGCCTGCATCTGAAGAAACTTAGGACCCTGCTGCCTAATTAGCATTTGGTGAGAGTTTGTGCGGCCATTAGGTTAGTCGGGAGATGGTATAATATGCCCGGTGATCCTGCCATTGCCATCCACCCTTGCCCTGTGTCCACCATATTGAAGATTTCTAAACTACCTTCCTGCCAGCGAGCTCCCTGCACCATCGGCTGCTTCCTGCTCACCCCTAATTTCTTTTCTGCTTTGTTAGAGCTCCCGTTTAAATGAATCTCACAGCTCCGGGGCTTATCAGGTAAAAAAAAAAAAGAAAATAACAAAAGAATAAAGGAGAGTAAGTGTGTCAGTGTAGACGGATAACAAAGCTGGGGGAAATGAATAAAATAGGTCATTTCAGCTTTGGCTAGGAAGGAGAGCTTTGATCTGCTCTCCGCGGCGGGAGAGAGGAGTTTGAAGTCAGAAGAAGTTTTGTTGGTAATTTAGTGACACTAGAGAACTGTGCAATAGTGTTTTCCCCTCTGCTTTGTCAGTGAATGCACTCAGACCCAGCCTGAAAAGTAGAAAAAGCAAGCCATTGCTGCCTTTTGAACTAGGCAGCCACGAGTGAGGGCTAACTCCCAGCTTCCTGCCTCTCTCTCTCTTTGTGTTGCAGATGAAGCTGCCCAGCTCTGTGGGACAGAAGAAGATTAAAGCCCTGGAGCAGATGCTGACGGAACTGGGAGTAGGTGAGTAAAGGGGGTGGAAGCAGAGAAATGCACGCACGGAGAGAGGAGGCCTTTGTACTCGTGATGGCCTGTTTGTTTTATCTTTCCCTCTGTTCATAAAATAGCGACTTATCTGCAAGAATTTTTTTTTTTTCTGGAATAATAGTTCATACGTTCAAAAAAAAAAAAAAAAGCCACTTTCTCCGGCTGGTATAAACGATGCCTGTATTATTCTTCCTTCCTTTAAAAAAAAAAAAAATCGAAGGTTTTAGAAAGACTCTGCTACTGGGAAGCGTGAAGTGGTGGTCGAATGTTGGGAGCCCTGGAAGTGGTGTTGTCTAATTTAGCGTCATGTTTACACGATGCTGTCAACATGTGGGGGGTCCTGGTGTGTGATACCCCCCCCCCCCAGAGCCAGGCTAGGCCCCTCTACTGACCATCTGAGCTGGGGGGCGGGATAGCTGCATGCTTTGCAGGTGGAGCTCTGTCGTCCTGCCGATGCTGCAGAAATATGGGGAATAAAACCAAAAGACAAAGCTAAAATCTGAACGCAGACAGAGATGCGAGGTGAATGTGCTGTTTCGGGGGTCAGGGTAATAACCCAGCTCAATGCCTGCAGGCTAAGAACAGCACTGAGAGATTTCCTTCTTTCTCTTCCGGCTCCCTTTCTGCCGAAATGTGGGCCCCATCGGTGGGTCCTGCCTTGGAGGTTGCCTGAGATCATCCGCTCGTAAATGTCCGTGCATGCCAGTTACAGCACAAGTAGTGAGGCGAGGACTGTGCCGGGCCTCCGCAATTTGTGGCTGCTAGGAAGATGAAGAACAGAAACTGATGACCATTTCTGTGATCACCAGCGCCGCCATTGCTCATCCCGGTCACTATTTGAATGTCTGTGACGCTCACTGGAGCAGGGCCGCGGGGGGGGGGGGGCTCGGGAGATGAGATCCCTTTGTAATCAAGGAGCAATCTTTTCTTTTTTTTTTTTTTTCCATACTCTCCCCTCCTGTCTTCTGCAGACTTGAACCCCATGCCCACGGAAGAGATTGTTCAGATGTTCAACGAACTGCGCAGTGACCTGGTGTTGCTCTACGAACTCAAGCAGGCCTTTGCTAACTGCGAGTACGAGCTGCAGATGCTACGGCACCGCTACGAGGCCCTCGCCAAGGCTGGGAGTGTGGGACCCCTGAGCGGGGAAGGTGCCAGCACAGACGGCCACTCCAGCATTGCCCTGGAGGAAGGCAAGGGAGACAGCAAGGATCCAATTATTGATGTGGTGGGAGCGCCCCTGACCCCGAACTCTGTAAGTAATGCTCCATGCTAGCGGTCTTGCAGGTCCTG
Organism: Rhinatrema bivittatum; assembly: GCF_901001135.1. Taxonomy (NCBI): domain Eukaryota; kingdom Metazoa; phylum Chordata; class Amphibia; order Gymnophiona; family Rhinatrematidae; genus Rhinatrema; species Rhinatrema bivittatum. Next base: position 120,511,756 of record NC_042624.1, read on the forward strand.
AGAAGTAGAGATTCCCGGCAGGCTGTGATCCATCCCAGGATTGTGCCGGGCGAGGATGCATCTGAGCTCATCAGATACCTCCTCAGCCTTGTGAAGTTAGGCCAGTGAAAGTCCTGTAAGTATGAAGTTTCTAGCTTCCCTGCTTGCCCCTGGCATCATATTACTGGGGACGTGTCAAGATGGACACAGCAGCTGGCTCTCCCTGGGGCTACCCTGGGGACTGCTAAAGACGAACATTTAGTGACTCAGCTGCAGGTTAACAATATTGGCAAGTCCTGCGTTCATTTGCCCTTCTCTGTGGCTGCAGCACAGAGGAAAGGGATTCAAGCAGAGACATAAAATAGTAAGTTTCTCTTAAGCAGAGACATGTAAACGTTTTCAGTGTGACTGGATCAGTTTTGGGCAACCTTCTGAAAGAAAGTGCCGTATACAGCTTTAAATGTAAGGCCCATATTCAGACACAGTCCGGCCAGCAAAGTTAGCCAATTAAACTTACCTGGCTAACTTTAGAGGCATATTCAATAGAGAGGCCGCACTATCTTAAAGTTATCCTCCTACCTTTAGGATAGCTCTTAGGCCTGACCAGACTTAGCCGGCTATGTTATCCGACTAACTCTGAGTATCGGAGATAGCCGGCTAACCTAATCAGCTAACTCAACGCCCCTAACTTAGCCGGCTAAATTCTAACCCGTTACCTTATTAGCTGCTAGAATCCAGCCAGATAAGTGCCCAAATATTCATTTGGCTGGCGAACTTCTGAGTTAACTGGCTAAATGCTTTTGAACATGGACTTCTAAATTCTCTGAGGTAACAAATAGGACTGGGCAATCTCACTGAGCTCCACTAATGCACTGCAACTGGAGGCACATTTCAGCCTTGGCAGTGTGGCCCGCCGAGCTTCCAACTCCCTCACATATTTATCTGTTTATTTACAATAATTTGCATCGATTGCCCAAACCAGTGAACAATATCCTCAAAGTGCACAGCCTCACTAAACCAATGTGAAATATTCCCAGACGCGTCATTTCCCCTGGCTGAGGGGCGGTTCCCAGACGCGTCATTTCCCCTGGCTGAGGCGCCGATGGGATCGCCTGCGGGGAGGCGCGGTTCCCAGACGCGTCATTTCCCCTGGCTGAGGCGCGGTTCCCAGACGCGTCATTTCCCCTGGCTGAGGCGCCGATGGGATCGCCTGCGGGGAGGCGCGGTTCCCAGACGCGTCATTTCCCCTGGCTGAGGCGCCGATGGGATCGCCTGCGGGGAGGCGCGGTTCCCAGACGCGTCATTTCCCCTGGCTGAGGCGCCGATGGGATCGCCTGCGGGGAGGCGCGGTTCCCAGACGCGTCATTTCCCCTGGCTGAGGCGCCGATGGGATCGCCTGCAGAGAGGCGCGGTTCCCAGACGCGTCATTTCCCCTGGCTGAGGCGCCGATGGGATCGCCTGCGGGGAGGCGCGGTTCCCAGACGCGTCATTTCCCCTGGCTGAGGCGCCGATGGGATCGCCTGCGGGGAGGCGCGGTTCCCAGACGCGTCATTTCCCCTGGCTGAGGCGCCGATGGGATCGCCTGCGGGGAGGCGCGGTTCCCAGACGCGTCATTTCCCCTGGCTGAGGCGCCGATGGGATCGCCTGCGGGGAGGCGCGGTTCCCAGACGCGTCATTTCCCCTGGCTGAGGCGCCGATGGGATCGCCTGCGGGGAGGCGCGGTTCCCAGACGCGTCATTTCCCCTGGCTGAGGCGCCGATGGGATCGCCTGCGGGGAGGCGCGGTTCCCAGACGCGTCAATTCCCCTGGCTGAGGCGCGGTTCCCAGACGCGTCATTTCCCCTGGCTGAGGCGCGGTTCCCAGACGCGTCATTTCCCCCTGGCTGAGGCGCGGTTCCCAGACGCGTCATTTCCCCTGGCTGAGGCGCCGATGGGATCGCCTGCGGAGAGGCGCGGTTTCCCAGACGCGTCATTCCCCTGGCTGAGGCGCCGATGGGATCGCCTGCGGGGAGGCGCGGTTCCCAGACGCGTCATTTCCCCTGGCTGAGGCGCGGTTTCCCAGACGCGTCATTTCCCCTGGCTGAGGCGCCGATGGGAACGCCTGCGGGGAGGCGCGGTTCCCAGACGCGTCATTTCCCCTGGCTGAGGCGCCGATGGGATCGCCTGCGGGGAGGCGCGGTTCCCAGACGCGTCATTTCCCCTGGCTGAGGCGCCGATGGGATCGCCTGCGGGGAGGCGCGGTTCCCAGACGCGTCATTTCCCCTGGCTGAGGCGCCGATGGGATCGCCTGCGGGGAGGCGCGGTTCCCAGACGCGTCATTTCCCCTGGCTGAGGCGCCGATGGGATCGCCTGCGGGGAGGCGCGGTTCCCAGACGCGTCATTTCCCCTGGCTGAGGCGCCGATGGGATCGCCTGCGGGGAGGCGCGGTTCCCAGACGCGTCATTTCCCCTGGCTGAGGCGCCGATGGGATCGCCTGCGGGGAGGCGCGGTTCCCAGACGCGTCATTTCCCCTGGCTGAGGCGCGGTTCCCAGACGCGTCATTTCCCCTGGCTGAGGCGCCGATGGGAACGCCTGCGGGGAGGCGCGGTTCCCAGACGCGTCATTTCCCCTGGCTGAGGCGCCGATGGGATCGCCTGCGGGGAGGCGCGGTTCCCAGACGCGTCATTTCCCCTGGCTGAGGCGCCGATGGGATCGCCTGCGGGGAGGCGCGGTTCCCAGACGCGTCATTTCCCCTGGCTGAGGCGCCGATGGGATCGCCTGCGGGGAGGCGCGGTTCCCAGACGCGTCATTTCCCCTGGCTGAGGCGCCGATGTGGATCGCCTGCGGGGAGGCGCGGTTCCCAGACGCGTCATTTCCCCTGGCTGAGGCGCCGATGGGAGCGCCTGCGGGGAGGCGCGGTTCCCAGACGCGTCATTTCCCCTGGCTGAGGCGCCGATGGGATCGCCTGCGGGGAGGCGCGGTTCCCAGACGCGTCATTTCCCCTGGCTGAGTGCGCGGTTCCCAGACGCGTCATTTCCCCCTGGCTGAGGCGCCGATGGGATCGCCTGCGGGGAGGCGCGGTTCCCAGACGCGTCATTTCCCCTGGCTGAGGCGCGGTTCCCAGACGCGTCATTTCCCCTGGCTGAGGCGCGGTTCCCAGACGCGTCATTTCCCCTGGCTGAGGCGCCGATGGGATCGCCTGCGGGGAGGCGCGGTTCCCAGACGCGTCATTTCCCCTGGCTGAGGCGCGGTTCCCAGACGCGTCATTTCCCCCTGGCTGAGGCACCGATGGGATCGCCTGCGGGGAGGCGCGGTTCCCAGACGCGTCATTTCCCCTGGCTGAGGCGCCGATGGGATCGCCTGCGGGAGGCGCGGTTCCCAGACGCGTCATTTCCCCTGGCTGAGGCGCCGATGGGATCGCCTGCGGGGAGGCGCGGTTCCCAGACGCGTCAATTCCCCTGGCTGAGGCGCCGATGGGATCGCCTGCGGGGAGGCGCGGTTCCCAGACGCGTCATTTCCCCTGGCTGAGGCGCCGATGGGATCGCCTGCGGAGAGGCGCGGTTCCCAGACGCGTCATTTCCCCTGGCTGAGGCGCGGTTCCCAGACGCGTCATTTCCCCTGGCTGAGGCGCCGATGGGATCGCCTGCGGGGAGGCGCGGTTCCCAGACGCGTCATTTCCCCTGGCTGAGGCGCGGTTCCCAGACGCGTCATTTCCCCTGGCTGAGGCGCCGATGGGATCGCCTGCGGGGAGGCGCGGTTCCCCGACGCGTCATTTCCCCTGGCTGAGGCGCGGTTCCCAGACGCGTCATTTCCCCTGGCTGAGGCGCGGTTCCCAGACGCTTCATTTCCCATGGCTGAGGCGCGGTTCCCAGACGCTTCATTTCCCATGGCTGAGGCGCCGATGGGAACGCCTGCGGGGAGGCGCGGTTCTCGCTGGTGGGCACCAATCTGTGCGGTTTCCTCCCAGTCTCCTGCCTGCAGAAATCTTTCTGAGAAAGATAATTGACTGAAAGTGGCTCGCCATAAACTCCCCTGCCTTTTCCCCACATGTAGGAAGCAGTATAGATAATTCCTTGGATGTCGACACTGTTTGTTAGGTAAATGGCAGCAGTAATATTTCAGAAACATGCATGCAGCCGCCTCGGCGGTGGAAAATCTTACTCCGGATTTGTGCCCGATATATATCATATATATATATATGATATATATATATATATATGATATATATATATATATATATATATATATATATCATCGTAGGCAAGGAATCGACATGGGAATCCATCCCTGGCTGCTGGCGTTTCTGGGTCAGAATCAGGAGAAGACTCCAGCATTTCCCCTTTGGTTTTTCCCAGGATGCAGTTTGTGGATTCTGCTCTTCATACACCTGTAATTTTACACACACACTGCGCAGCCAATTAGCAACCTTCACAAAAAGCACAAGAGGTGCTCGGCTTCCCAGAAGGAGCGCGCACAGACACGACTGGGCATCCGTGTATCAGGCTGGAATAGAAATTAAAAGATGAAAGGATATTTACGAGCTGCCTTGTAATTGAAGAGTCATCTGTGACATCCACGGAGGAGGGTCCAGGAGGGATGTCTCCTCCTCGGAGGAAAAGAACCACCCAGCAGTGAGAGGGCAGATGTGCAGAGCTGCTTTATGTGAGCACAGGCTGCACCTTACCCAGCTTGTCTGGTTGATTCTGCTCTTCTGCGCAGAAGGGGTGCAAGAAGGCTCAGAAAGCAGTATCATGTGTGCTTTAGTTAGGATCAGTTAGTGTAGCACTGGCATTTCCAGCATGTGAGACATCCCGCGCACCTGATATCAGCCTGGGTGTCCTCTTCCTTGCAGAAGGGCTCTGACAGAGGCACTGGAGTGCATTTTCCCTTCACCCTGGCTTGCGTGGCCTCCCTCGTCTTCAGCCGGCTTTCTGCTGCCGAAGATCCCTTGCATCACTGTAAGCCAACTTTGCAGGTGCCCCTTGTGCACCGAGCTTTTAGGAATAAACTGTAGCAAGGATACATTTCCTACCCCTTGCACACACACACAAGTCTCATATAAAACCATAAGGTCTTTGTTTTCAGCCTGCCTCACCGTCACCATCCCTGACCAGTCTGACGGCATCGAGGTCATCCAGGCAGTAGCTCAAGGAAGCAGCTTTCACAGCAGCTAATGATATCAAGTGGGCCCTGTGACAATTGTATCCAGACCAAATTAACCTAAAATAGTCCCTTCACCAGTTAATTTGACGTCTTTAAACAGAGTGCATGATAGTTGTCCATTAAATGGAGGATTTATTCTGACTGCGTACTCAGGAGGGGAGAGGTTTCCATAATTAACTCTCATTCTCATCGCTTGCGAGTTAGGGCAACTCTTCCCGCTCCTTTCATGAGGAAACAAGGAGCATAAAGCATTCATCTAATGGACAGCTGTTATGTATCCTGTTTATGCTGTTTATGAATGCCATTTTGTCTAATGAGAAGTTTGATTAACTTGTTACGGGACTTATTTTCACATGGCCTGACCAGCCTTAGCTTTTATAGGCAGCAGGAGCAGGGCTGACACTGCAGCACCCAGGGGAATAAACCAGGAGAGGAGAAAAACCCGCGTGCAGGACACTGGAGAGCGGCAGGCAGGCAGGCAGGCAGGCTTGGAGGACAGAGAAAGAAGATGGTCAGCCTTCGTCTCTTCTGCCGAGCTGGGAGCCGGCGTGGCGCGCACCTTTCTGGCGGAGAGCAGAGTCGCTTTCATGTTACTCTTAAAAGAAATAATAATTATTTGGGAAACACTGGCGCAGGGTGTATTACAGCAGCAGCACAGTACAGTTTGGGTCTTTGTCTGAAGCTCTGTCTTCCTTCGAAGGCGATAATGTGAAATATTTATCGTCGGCAGATAACGCTGCGCCTGCCTGGAAGAGGTAGTGGTGAGTGCAGACGGAGCCGAAAGGGTTAAAATGACCTGGTCTTTTGGCATATTTGAAAGAAATATAATCAAGTTAATTCACTGCAAGGCAAATTCAGTACCTAAAGGGCCCCATGTTAAATACAGCACTGACCTTTTACTGGCTGATTACACAAGGACGACACAATTAGATTAGTCCAAGACAAAAGGTCAAGCGCATTCACACTGTGACCATTTTGCACTACCTTGAAAGAGAAATTACCCAGAGCGGGGATGCGTGTTTGGCGCTCTCCTTATTTCCTCTTACCCCCATGTTCATGGCTCCTTCCCTTGCCCTAGCGTTGCTGCTTTACGTGGCGAGGTCGGGCTGAAGCAGAACGCTCTCCTCTTTCTCTGAGCCTGAGCAGCGCATCATCTCATGCACTGCGTCACCTTCGTCCCCTTTTTCAGACCCCATGGTCGTGTGTCGCGCTGGAGGCTGATGACCCTGGCCGGGCCTGGTCACAGACTCTGGAGGAGCAGAGATGGTCTTTGTTGCAGCTCCGGCAGAACCAAGGAAGGTTAATTGGAGACTGCCTGATTTGTGGTTTTTGCCACTAAACAGAGCTACGTTCACTGAATGTTGTCTCCAATTCTTAAGAGAGGGAAAGGTTATAAAAATCCTTTTTTTCTCCCCCCCCCCCCCCCCCACTTGTCTGCAGGTAGCTCAGGGGCCCTCACAGGCACCCTCGGCACCACTCGGTAGGGTTCACCACAGCTGCAGTTGTCTGTCCAACCGGAGTCTGAGCATGCACCCAGGCCCCACTAGCCCTGAGGATGGCTGCCGGGGATCTATTAGCAGCAGGAATTTGGGAAAGCCACTGAATGCTGAAATCCTGGCATCATTGGCCTGGCGGGTTTGTCTCCGAGCTGGCCTCCGTCGCTGTTTGTGTCCCTCAGCCAGGTCCTAGCAGTGACGGTCCCTTGGTTAGGGGCCACCCCCTCAGCTCCCTGGGCTAATGACAGCCCTACAACTGGCTACTGCCGCTGCCACTTACTGATGGCCTGAGGTTCCCTCACCCCGGGGACTCTGCCTGCACAGGGCACTTCTAAGCACTTGCCACTTTGGCGCTGTTCTGGCTTGATTTTTATTTGAGCCATTAGCCGAATATATTGATCCAGTACAATATCTGAGATTCAGCTTCTGCCGTGACACGCTGGGAGAGGGTGACGTGAGTAAACCAGGACGACGGCGATCTACAGGTCCTCTGCTCTTTGGGCCATAAAAGTTTCATGCCCGGGTTGTGAGGCAGCCACTGGCGATCTGACACCCTCTCTGCCTCGGATGTTCATGGACTGGCTGGATGGTTTTCATGTTTCTGCCCGTGACCCCGAGAAGGTTGAGAGGTGGTGAGCAGATGAGGTGAGTGCAGAGGGTTTTTGTGTGGTTTTTTTTTTTTTTGCGGCTTGCTCCAGATTTCTGAAACTCAAACTCCACTCAGCGCTGACTAATGAGTCGAGTCTCCCAGAATCCCTCACGCTGCTGAGCCTTTGTTGTGCGGCTCAGAAGTCAGCCCATTAGCAGGCAGAGGAAAAGGCCCTTGCTTGTAAGAAGTCAGAATCTTTGGACTTTTAAAAGCCGCCTTCATCCGAACGCCCGCTGACTTCTGGGTTTGCAGCTTATTTGAAACCTAGAAGTTACATTGTTAAGATCAAAAAATTCTGTCTCGCAGATGAAATCGGAATATATTTTTCTATTTCTCTCTGTGCAGTCTCTCTCTCTGTCTGTCTTTTCTTCCCTATTAGAGAAGAATGGCTTGGATTCCTGCATTCTAATGTAAAACATTCTTTTTTTTAACTAGACAGTTTCTAATTTTGCCTCTAGGGCACCAGCCGTGGCATCGATGCGAAGGCGCTGGGAAGGTGCTTAATTAGAATGGGCGACGTATCTGAAAGATGTCTCTTTCTGCCTTCCTCTTTTTTTTTTTCTCTTCTCCCCTGTGCTGATAAAGATTATCAGACGCACACAGCCGGAGCCCTCTTCTCTTAGAGCTGCCGCTCGCTCTCTTGTTTTTGCCCGAGTGCTGCGAGACAGCATTATTTATAATTGTCTCCGTAATGAGAGCATCCTGTGCTGGTATACAGCATCTGTAACTAACCGGCAGGTTACCTGCCCTCTGCATTTTCTCTTCCCTCCCTAATAGGTTCCTCATCAGATTACTCCACTAAGGGTTTTGATAACAACAAAAAAAAAAAGCCTTTTCGCTTTATCTTGGCAAATTATGTTCTGTTTTGCAGCCTTGCTAGGAAGAATGGAACTCCTGCGGAAGGCAGGAAGTCTGCCGACACCTCAGCTCGGCATGGGGGCAGCTCCTCTGCCAGTAATTTGTAGACGGAGGTGGAGGTTCTTTGCATTTAGAGATCACTTAGCGGGTTTTAGTTTAGTAGACTGATGTCTTCCGTCCCCTGTCTCTGTGGCTTTCCATGCTGAGAAGAATTTGCCCTGCTAGGAGATCTCTTGTTTGAATGGGACTGGGTAGCAGGGTGCGGTGCACAGCAGCGTGAATGTGGCCAGAGAGCGTCTGAAGGGGAGGGGGGGGGTCCCCGACAGTACCAGGATCGGTGCCGAAACGAAGCAAGGAAAGTTGTCTGTCCGTCGGCACCGGCCCGGTCTCTGTCCTGACCCTTTGTGCGTTTCAGGGGCCAGGGATGGCTGGTAAGGAATTGCTTTCCCGTTAGTGCACAGATAAATGGCGCACAGCGGCCTGGCCTTTACCTATCCATTACGCTCTCTGCAGCACTCAGCTTTTAGGGAGAGGGGAGTGCGTGTCTTATCATGTTACCCTTTTTTTATTAATCCTCCCTACAAGCTAAATGCTCTTCTTGGTCCGTACTGAGTGAGTCCCCTTGGGTGAGCCACACGAGGCCATCAGATAGCAGGGTACCTGGCCCCTAGAGCTTCCTTTCCTTTAATACAGCATTCCTTTTGTTCTGATCCCCACCCCTGTGCATGTCTGGGACGTTTCTCTTAAATGATCACACCTTAGTGCCAGCCTTCCCCCCACCCTCTGATTGTACCTTCAGGCCAGCACTGAACCTGGAATGATGTTTTTTTTGTCCTGATTATAACTCATGTTCTGTTTTCCATCCTTTCCCTATCTCAGAGGAGCGACGGGAGTCTGCCTCCAGCTCATCCTCTATCAAGAAGGTAAAAAAGCCCTGACGCCCACCCGCAAGAGGATAACAAAGTGGACGGCCGCATCACCTCAACACTGGCCCGGCTGCGGGCAACGGAGGAGGGATTCAGTGTTGGGTGTTGAGCTGCATCCTTCAGTCTGATGAAGCAAGGTTTTCTGTTATTCCTTCGGCTCACAGTGCCCCCACGAGCAGTACAGCTGGGAATAACAGGGAGCCCTGCTGTGCATTTCTAGTGGCAAACAGACGCGGGGACCTTGCACTGCTGAGAGAGAGGCCGGCTCAAGAATAAGTCTGCCTGTTTCTCTCTTGTTTTTTCCTCCCGCCGCGCTGAAACCTATCTGTGGCCCTGGCTTTGAAGGGCTGCCAGGCCCGTCCTTCTGGAATGTGCTGGCTCCTGTACACACAACCCTGCACATGGAAAAGCAAATTCGTGTCACGGGGATCAGAAGAAGCAGTGGTTTAAGCCGTTCCTCCATCTCCAGCGCTAAATGTGACTCATTGTTTTCCAAAAAGAGAACCAATCCAGGCCTCCGCACCCCGAGGCAGGGAAACAGTGCACTCTGTGCAGATGCCATGGGCTTTGGCGCTGTGGCACTGCTGATAACAACTTGACTGTGATTTGTCAGTGCTGTGTTTTCCCTCCTGTGCTTAAAGCTCTTGAGCTTCACGTCCCTGTCTCCACTGGTTTATCTTTCACTTATTGCTCTGCACTGTGACTGTCAGTATGAAAACGAGAGCCTTGGCTTCCACATGCGCTGTGTCCTGTCCCTCGCTGTCTCCCCCAGTCTTTCGGCGTTCTTGTTGCTGGCGCATTCACAGAGAGCTCAGGAACACCTTCACAATCTGCCCTCATTAGGCTGAGGAAGGTTTACGGTGCAAACTTTAGGTACTGGTAAGGCCCCTTTCAGGTTATGCTGGGGTGCTTCCTTTTACAGAGCAGGTATAAAAGGGATTCACAAAGATGCTTGGGTACGAGGTGAGCCCCCATAACACAGCCTTGTAGTAGGGATCTAGAAGCAGCCAGGGGATGGGGAGTGCGCAGAGGGCTGTCTCATCACGTCGAGCTGCTGGCTGGTTAGGGAGCACACAGAGCTGTCTCTCAGCTCTGGGCTTTTTACATAGATGCCACAAAACCTTTTAATGGATCAAATGGAAAAACAAAATAGCTAGGGCCTGCCCTGGGCTGAGAAGTCAGCACTCCATGCTGCTCGGGCTACTCTTTTCTGCACCCCATGCTAGCCAGTCCTTGGGAGGGACTCCGAGTCATCGCCAGAGGGTAGGGCCTGTGATTGTAGGATCCCAGAGGACGTCATGGTGCACGGCCCCCAGCCAAGTAGCCCCCTGTGCAGTGACTCTATAAGTAGGGGAAAAATCAAGGGGCATTGTGCATGAAGGCTCATTGTAGCCCAGTGGAGACTTGTTCCAATTAAGCTGGAACCGCAAAGGAGCAGGAGGAATCTGCTGGCTAAAAATAGATAATTTAAAAAAAGAAAAATTGGTGTCCAGTCTCATTATCCCCTGTTCCTTTTTCTGCCAGCCCTGGACAGCTGCCAGGCTCCTCCAGCAGAGGACGTGAGCGGTCATGGTTTAGGGACACCCTAAGCCTGGGGTGACAGCCTCTGGCTGATCCAGCTTTCATACTCCCCTCGCCTCCCTTTCAGAGCTGCTTGTAGCCTTTGCCTCCACCCCCTCCTCTGGCAGCCTGCGTGGTGAGAAGAAACCTGCCCCCTCCCCATTCTGTGTTTTATGAGACGCAGGGAACAATCATCCCCTGCTTACGTCCTGCACTCTCTCTCGTTCATCCTGGCTGCGTTCAGTTCGTTCTTTTCCAAGCTGAAGGACCTTAGTTTTTTGGGTCTTTCCTTGCATGAAAGTTGGTCCAGTAATTTTTGTTACATCATAATCTTCAATTTATGCATCACCTTCTTCCAAAAAGGATCCAGAGCAGCTTACAAAACAGCAAAAATAGCAATCGAAATACATAAAAAGCTAGGAAGCTTGTGGGTGGGCTGTGATCGGCTTGGTGGTGGATTTAAGGGTGACGGAGAGTTGCTGTTACTCTCCATTTATTCACCGGGCAGCGGAGGGTGGGTAGAGTTTATCTCAAGGTTTCAAAGAGTTTGTAGTCCAAGCTTGCACGTTTTACCGGTTAGTAGCGTGTTCTATAACCAAGTTAACGTATGTGGTTAGGGGTGACTTGAACATCAAAATGGCGTCCTTAAAATGTGGGGCATTCCTTCGCCCATTAAGCCCAAGAGCTTTTGAAGGAGGGGCCCAGATTTGTTCAGGAAACGCCCCTTCCAGACCAAGAGCACTTAAAGCTGCATTTGGACGGGGAGTCTTCTTATTCATAAATCCCTGCCAGTGCTGGTACAGAAGGCGGTGGACGATCCTGCTGGTCA